>NW_026962314.1:0-82360 GCF_032445375.1 Bacillus rossius redtenbacheri
TAATTGCCTTCCTAATTGCCTGTCTTATTAACTGCCTAATTGTCTGCTTAATTGACTGCCTAATTACCTGCTTAATTGCCTGCCTATTTGCCTGCATAATTGCCTGCTTAATTACCTGCTTAATTGCCTGCCTAATTAACTGCCTGATTGACTGTCTAATTGCTTGTCTAATTGTCTACCTAATTACCTGCCAAATTGCCTGCCTACCAAATAAACTGTTTAATTGCATTGCTAATTGCCTGCGCGCCTAATATCTTCCCTAATTAACTGCCTAATTGCCTGCTAATTGCCTGCCTAATTAACTGCCTATTATTCTGCCTAATAAACTGCCTAATTGCCTGCCAAATTGTCTGCCTAATTGCATGCCAGCCTAAATGCCTGCTTAATTGCCTTCCTAATTGCCTGCCATATTAACTGCCTAATTGCCCGCATAATTAACTGCCTAATTGCCTGCCTAAATGCCTGCTTAATTGCCTGCCTATTTGCCAGTTTAATTGCCTGCCTAATTAACTGCCTAACTGCCTGCCTAATTGCCTGCCTAATTAACTTCCTGTCTAATTGCTTGCCTAATTAACTGCCTAATTGCCTGCCCAATTGCCTGCCAAATTGCCTGCCTAATTAATTGCGTAATTGCTTGCTAATTAACTGCCTTATTGCCTGCCTAATTGCCTGGCTAATTGCCTGCCTAATTGTCTGCCTGACAAATATCCTGCCTAATTGCCAGCCTAATTACTTGCCTAATTATCTGCCTAATTAAAAGCCTAATTGCCTGCCTAATTGGCTGTCTTATTGCCTGCCTATTTGCCTGCCTTATTGCCTGCTTAATTATCTGCCTAATTACCTGCCTAATTGCCTGCCTAATTAGCTGCATTATTGCTTGCCTTACTAACTGCCTTATTGCCTGCCTAATCATCTGTCTTATTGCCTGCCCAATTAACTGCCTAATTGCCTGTCTAATTGCCTGCCTAATTAACTGCCAAATTGCCTGCTTGCCTAATTTATTGCTTAATTGCCTGCACTAATTGCCTGCCTGCCAAATTACCTGCTTAATAGCATGCCTAATTACCTGCTTAATAGCCTGCTTATTAGGGGCCTTATTAACTGCCTAATTGCCTGCCTAATTAACTGGCTAATTGCCTGCCTAATTAACTGCCTAATTTCCTGCCTAATTGCCTGCCTAATTACGGCCTAATTGCCTGCCTAATTAACTGCCTAATTATCTGCGTAATTGCTTGCCTAATTGCCTGTCCATTTACCTGCCAAATTATCTCCCTAATTGCCTGCCTAATTAACTACCTAATTGCTTGCCTAATTGCTTGCATAATTCTTTGCCTAATTAACTGCCTTATTGCCTGCCCAATTGCCTGCTCCATTGCCTGCCTAATTAACTGCCTAACTGCCTGCCTAATTAACTTCCTAATTTTGTGCCTAATTGCCTGCCTAATTAAATGCCTAATATCCTGCCTGATTGCCTGCCTAATTGCCTGCCTAATTAACTGCCTAATTAACTGCCTAATTGCCTGCCTATTTGACTGCCTAATTAACTGCCAAATTGACTGCCAAATTATCTGCCTAATTGACTGCCTTATTGCCTGCCTAATTGCTTGCCTAATTGTCTGCCTAATTACCTGCCAAATTGCCTGCCTACCTAATAAACTGCTTAATTGCATTCCTAATTGCCTGCCTGCCTAATTGCTTCCCTAATTAACTGCCTAATTGCCTGCTTAATTAACTGCCTAATTGCTTGCCTAATTGCCTGCCTAATTAACTGCTTAATTGCTTAACTAATTAACTGCCTAATTGCCTGCTTAATTAACTGCCTATTTGCCTGCCTAGTTGCCTGCATAATTGCTTGCCTAATTAACTGCCTTATTGCCTGCCTAATTGCCTGCTCTATTGCCTGCCTAATTAAATGCCTGCCTAATTAACTGCCTAATTAAGTGCCTAATTGCCTGCCTTATTAACTGCCTAATTTCCTGCCTTATTGCCTGCCTAATTAACTGCCAAATTGCCTGCCTAATTAACTGCCTAATTGCCTGCCTAATTAACTGCCTAATTGCCTGCCTAATTGCCTGCCTAATTAACTGCCTATTTGCCTGCCTAATAAACTGCCTGATTGACTGCCTAATTGCTTGACTAATTGCCTGCTCCATTGCCTGCCTAATTAACTGACTAACTGCCTGCCTAATTAACTGCCTAATTTTGTGCCTAATTGCCTGCCTAATTAAATGCCTAATATCCTGCCTGATTGCCTGCCTAATTGCCTGCCTAATTGCCTGCCTAATTGCCTGCCTTATTGCCTGCCTGCCTGCCTAAATGCCGTCTTAATTGCCTTCCTAATTGCCTGCCTTATTAACTGCCTAATTGCCTGCCCAATTAACTGCCTAATTACCTGCTAAATTGCCTGCCTATTTGCCTGCATAATTGCCTGCATAATTGCCTGCCTAATTACCTGCTTAATTGCCTGCCTAATTAACTGCCTGATTGACTGCCTAATTGTTTGTCTTATTGTCTGCCAAATTACCTGCCAAATTGCCTGCCTAACTAATAAACTGTTTAATTGCATACCTAATATCCTGCGCGCCTAATATCTTCCCTAATTAACTGCCTAATTGCCTGCCTAATTGCCTGCCTAATTGTCTGCTCACTATTTGCCTGCCTAATTGCCTGCCTAATTGCCTGCCTAATTACCTGCCTAATTGCCTGCCTAATTGTCTGCCTAATTGTCTGCCTGACAAATATCCTGCCTAATTGGCAGCCTAATTGGCTGTCTTATTGCCTGCCTATTTGCCTGCCTTATTGCCTGCTTAATTAACTGCCTAATTGCCTGCCTAATTGCCTGCCTAATTAGCTGCATAATTGCTTGCCTTACTAACTGCCTTATTGCCTGCCTTATTGCCTGACTAATCATCTGTCTTATTGCCTGCCTAATTCCCTGCTTAATTGCCTGCCTAATTAACTGCTTTTTGCCTGCCTTATTAACTGCCTAATTGCCAGCCTCATTGCCTGCCTAATTGCCTGCCTAATTAACTGCCTAATTGCCTGCATAATTGTCTGCTCAATATTTGCCTGCCTAATTGCCTGCCTAATTGCCTGCCTATTTAACTGCCTAATTGCCTGCCTAATCAACTGACTAATTGCCTGCCTCATTGCCTGCCTAATTAACTGCCTAATTGCCTGCCTTATTGCCTGTCTAATTGTCTGCTCACTATTTGCCTGCCTAATTGCCTCCTTAATTGCCTGCCTAATTGCTTGTCTAATTAACTGCCTAATTAACTGCCTTACTGCCTGCCTAATTGCCTGCCTGCCTAATTATCAACCAGCCTAATTGCCTGCCTGCCTAATTTCCTGCCTATTTTAGTGCCTTATTGCCTGCCGAATTTACTGCCTAATTGCCTGCCTAATTGCCTGCCTAAATTCCTGCCTATTTAACTGCCTAATTAACTGCCTAATAAACTGTCTATTTGCCTGCCTAATTACTGCCTAATTAACTGCCTAATTTCCTGCCTTTTTGCCTGCCTAATTGCCTGCCTAATTAATTGTCTAATTGCCAGCCTAATTAACTGTCTAATTTCCTGCCTAATTAACTGCCTAATTTCCTGCCTTATTGCCTGCCTATTTGCCTGCCTAATTAACTACCTAATTGCCTGCCTAATTGCCTGCCTAATTGCCTGCCTAATTAACTGCCTAATTGCCTGCCTAATTCTCTGCCTTACTGCCTGCCTAATTTCCTGCCTGCCTAAATGCCTGAATGTTTGCCTGCCTAATTTCCTGCCCAATTGCCTGCCTAATTACTTGCCTAATTGTCTGCCTAATTAACTGCCTAATTACCTGCCTAATTAACTGCCTAATTGCCTGCCTAATTCTCTGCCTTACTGCCTGCCTAATTTCCTGCCTGCCTAAATGCCTGAATATTTGCCTGCCTAATTTCCTGCCCAATTGCCTGCCTAATTACCTGCCTAATTGCCTGCCTAATTAACTGCCTAAATGCCTGCCCAATTAACTGCCTAATTGCCTGCCTAATTGCCTGCCTAATTACCTGCCAAATTGCCTGCTTACCTAATATACTGCTTAATTGCCTGCACTAATTGCCTGCCTGCCAAAAAACCTGCTTAATAGCATGCCTAATTACCTGCTTAATAGCCTGCCTAATTAGGGGCCTATTAACTGCCTAATTGCCTGCCTAATTAACTGCCTAATTGCCTGCCTAATTAACTGGCTAATTGCCTGCCTAATAAACTGCCTAATTTCCTGCCTAATTGCCTGCCTAATTAACTGCCAAATTGCCTGCCTAATTAACTGCCTAATTATCTGCCTAATTGCTTGCCTAATTGCCTGTCCATTTACCTGCCTAATTATCTCCCTAATTGCCTGCCTAATTAACTACCTAATTGCCTGCTTAATTGCCTGCATAATTCTTTGCCTAATTAATTGCCTTATTGCCTGCTTAATTGCCTGCTCTATTGCCTGCCTAATTAACTGCATAACTGCCTGCCTAATTACTGCCTAATTAAGTGCCTAATTGCCTGCCTAATTAAATGCCTTATATCCTGCCCAATTACCTGCATAATTAACTGCCTAATTAACTGCCTAATTGCCTGCCTATTTGACTGCCTAATAAACTGCCTAATTGACTGCCAAATTATCTGCCTAATTGACTGCCTTATTGCCTGCCTAATTGCTTAACTAATTGTCTGCCTATCTACCTGCCAAATTGCCTGCCTACCTAATAAATTGCTTAATTGCATTCCTAATTGCCTGCCTGCCTAATTGCTTCCCTAATTAACTGCCTAATTGCCTGCTTAATTAACTGCCTAATTGCTTGCCTAATTGCCTGCCTTATTAACTGCCTAATTAAGTGCCTAATTGCCTGCCTTATTAACTGCTAAATTTCCTGCCTTATTGCCTGCCTAATTGCCTGCC
Organism: Bacillus rossius redtenbacheri; assembly: GCF_032445375.1. Classification (NCBI taxonomy): domain Eukaryota; kingdom Metazoa; phylum Arthropoda; class Insecta; order Phasmatodea; family Bacillidae; genus Bacillus; species Bacillus rossius. Next base: position 4,924 of record NW_026962314.1, read on the forward strand.
TAATTAACTGCTTAATTGCTTGACTAATTAACTGCCTAATTGCCTGCTTAATTAACTGCCTTTTTGCCTGCCTAATTGCCTGCATAATTGCTTGCCTAATTAACTGCCTAATTGCCTGCTTAATTAACTGCCTAATTGCTTGCCTAATTGCCTGCCTTATTAACTGCCTTTTTGCCTGCCTAATTGCCTGCTCTATTGCCTGCCTAATTAACTGCCTAACTGTTTGCCTAACTAACTGCTAAATTAAGTGCCTAATTGCCTGCCTAATTAACTGCATAATTGCCTGCCTAATTAACTGCCTAATTGCCTGCTTTATTAACTGCCTAATTGCCTGCTTTATCAACTGCCTAATGGCCTGCCTAATTGCCTGCCTAATTGCCTGCTTTATCAACTGCCTAATGGCCTGCCTAATTGCCTGCCTAATTAACTGCCTATTTGCCTGCCTAATAAACTGCCTAATTGCCTGCCAAATTGCCTGCCTAATTGCCTGCCTAATTGCCTGCCTTATTGCCTGCCTGCCTGCTTAAATGCCTGCTTAATTGCCTTCCTAATTGCCTGCCTTATTTACTGCCTAATTGTCTGCTTAATTAACTGCCTAATTACCTGCTTAATTGCCTGCCTATTTGCCTGCATAATTGCCTGCTTAATTACCTGCTTAATTGCCTGCCTAATTAACTGCCTGATTGATTGTCTAATTGCTTGTCTAATTGTCTACCTAATTACCTGCCAAATTGTCTGCCTACCAAATAAAGTGTTTAATTGCATTCCTAATTACCTGCGCGCCTAATATCTTCCCTAATTAACTGCTTAATTGCCTGCCTAATTGCCTGCCTATTAACTGCCTATTATTCTGCCTAATAAACTGCCTAATTGCCTGCCAAATTGCCTGCCTAATTGCATGCCAGCCTAAATGCCTGCTTAATTGCCTTCCTAATTGCCTGCCATATTAACTGCCTAATTGCCTGCATAATTAACTGCCTAATTGCATGCCTAATTGCCTGCCTATTTGCCAGTTTAATTGCCTGCCTAATTAACTGCCTGCCTAATTGCCTGCCTAAGTAACTTCCTGCCTAATTGCTTGCCTAATTGCTTGTCTAATTGCCTGCCTAATTAACTGCCAAATTGCCTGCTTTACTAACTTACTGCTTAATTGCCTGCACTAATTGCCTGCCTGCCAAATTACCTGCTTAATAGCATGCCTAATTACATGCTTAATAGCCTGCCTAATTAGGGGCTTTATTAACTGCCTAATTGCCTGCCTAATTGCCTGCCTAATTGCCTGCCTTATTAACTGGCTAATTGCCTGCCTAATCAACTGCCTAATTTCCTGCCTAATTGCCTGCTAATTAACTGCCTAATTGCCTGCCTAATTAAATGCCTAATTATCTGCCTAATTGCTTGCCTAATTGCCTGTCCATTTACTTGCCTAATTATCTCCCTAATTGCCTGCCTAATTAACTACCTAATTGCCTGCCTAATTGCCTGCATAATTCTTTGCCTAATTAACTGCCTTATTGCCTGCCCAATTGCCTGCTCCATTGCCTGCCTAATTAACTGCCTAACTGCCTGCCTAATTAACTGCCTAATTAAGTGCCTAATTGCCTGCCTATTAGACTGCCTAATTATTTGATAAATTGACTGCCAAATTATCTGCCTAATTGACTGCCTTATTGCCTGCCTAATTGCTTGCCTAATTGTCTGCCTAATTACCTGCCAAATTGCCTGCCTACCTAATAAACTGCTTAATTACATTTCTAATTGCCTGCCTGCCTAATTGCTTCCCTAATTAACTGCCTAATTGCCTGCTTAATTAACTGCCTAATTAACTGCCTAATTGCCTGCCTATTAGACTGCCTAATTAACTGCCAAATTGACTGCCAAATTATCTGCCTAATTGACTGCCTTATTGCCTGCCTAATTGCTTGCCTAATTGTCTGCCTAATTACCTGCCAAATTGCCTGCCTACCTAATAAACTGCTTAATTACATTTCTAATTGCCTGCCTGCCTAATTGCTTCCCTAATTAACTGCCTAATTGCCTGCTTAATTAACTGCCTAATTGCTTGCCTAATTGCCTGCCTAATTAACTGCTTAATTAGGTGCCTAATTGCCTGCCTTATTGCCTGCCTAATTGCCTGCTCTATTGCCTGCCTAATTAACAGCCTAACTGTTTGCCTAATTAACTGCCTAATTAAGTGCCTAATTGCCTGCCTTATTAACGGCCTAATTTCCTGCCTTATTGCCTGCCTAATTAACTGCCTAATTGCCTGCCTAATTAACTGCCTAATTGCCTGCTTTATTAACTGCCTAATTGCCTGCCTAATTGCCTGCCTAATTATCTGCCTATGTGCCTGTCTAATAAACTGCCTAATTGCCTGCCTAATTGCCTGCCTTATTGCCTGCCTGCCTGCTTAAATGCCTGCTTAATTGCTTTCATAATTGCCTGCCTTATTAACTGCCTAATTGTCTGCTTAATTAACTGCCTAATTACCTGCTTAATTGCCTGCCTATTTGCCTGCATAATTGCCTGCTTAATTACCTGCTTAATTGCCTGCCTAATTAACTGCCTGATTGACTGTCTAATTGCTTGTCTAATTGTCTACCTAATTAACTGACAAATTGCCTGCCTACCAAATAAACTGTTTAATTGCATTCCTAATTGCCTGCGCGAATAATATCTTCCCTAATTAACAGCCTAATTGCCTGCCTAATTAACTGCCTATTATTCTGCCTAATAAACTGCCTAATTGCCTGCCAAATTGTCTGCCTAATTGCATGTTAGCCTAAATGCATGCTTAATTGCCTTCCTAATTGCCTGCCATATTAACTGCCTAATTGCCCGCATAATTAACTGCCTAATTGCCTGCCTAATTGCCTGCTTAATTGCCTGCCTATTTGCCAGTTTAATTGCCTGCCTAATTAACTGCCTAACTGCCTTCCTAATTGCCTGCCTAAGTAACTTCCTGCCTAATTACTTGCCTAATTAACTGCTGATTGCCTGCTTAATTGCCTGCCAAATTGCCTGCCTAATTGATTGCGTAATTGCTTGCTAATTAACTGCCTTATTGCCTGCCTAATTGCCTGCCTAATTGCCTGCCTAATTGTCTGCCTGACAAATATCCTGCCTAATTGCCAGCCTAATTACTTGCCTAATTATCTGCCTAATTAAATGCCTAATTGCCTGCCTAATTGGCTGTCTTATTGCCTGCCTATTTGCCTGCCTTATTGCCTGCTTAATTAACTGCCTAATTGCCTGCCTAATTGCCTGCCTAATTAGCTGCATTATTGCTTGCCTTACTAACTGCCTTATTGCCTGCCTTATTGCCTGCCTAATCATCTGTCTTATTGCCTGCCTAATTAACTGCTTAATTCCCTGCTTAATTGCCTGCCTATTTATCTGCCTAATTGCCTGCCTAATCAACTGACTAATTTCCTGCCTTATTGCCTGCCTATTTGCCTGCCTATTTAACTGCCTAATTAACTGCCTTATTGCCTGCTTAATTAACTGCCTCATTGCCTGCCTAATTAACTGCCTAATTTCGTGCCTTATTGCCTGCCTAATCGTCTGCTCACTATTTGCCTGCCTAATTGCCTCCTTAATTGCCTGCCTAATTGCCTGCCTAATTAACTGCCTAATTAACTGCCTTACTGCCTGCCTAATTGCCTGCCAGCCTAATTGCCTGCCTGCCTAATTTCCTGCCTATTTTAGTGCCTTATTGCCTGCCGAATTTACTGCCTAATTGCCTGCCTAATTGCCTGCCTAATTGCCTGCCTATTTAACTGCCTAATTAACTGCCTTATAAACTGTCTAATTGCCTGCCTAATTAACTGCCTATTTTCCTGCCTAATTACCTGCCTAATTTCCTGCATTATTGCCTGTCTAGTTGCTTGCCTAATTAACTACCTTATTGCCTTCCTAATTGCCTGCTCTATTGCCTGCCTAATTAACTGCCTAATTGCCACCTAATTAACTGCCTAATTAACTGTCTAATTGCCTGCCTAATTAACTGCCTAATTTCCTGCCTAATTAACTGCATAATTGCCACCTAATTAACTTCCTAATTAACTGCCTATTTGCCTGCCTTATAAACTGCCTAATTGCCTGCCAAATTGCCTGCCTAATTGCCTGCCTAATTGCCTGCCTTATTGCCTGCCTGCCTGCTTAAATGCCTGCTTAATTGCCCTCATAATTGCCTGCCTTATTAACTGCCTAATTGTCTGCTTAATTAACTGCCTAATTACCTGCTTAATTGCCTGCCTATTTGCCTGCATAATTGCCTGCTTAATTACCTGCTTAATTGCCTGCCTAATTAACTGCCTGATTGACTGTCTAATTGCTTGTCTAATTGTCTACCTAATTACCTGCCAAATTGCCTGCCTACCAAATAAACTGTTTAATTGCATTCCTAATTGCCTGCGCGCCTAATATCTTCCCTAATTAACTGCCTAATTGCCTGCTAATTGCCTGCCTAATTAACTGCCTATTATTCTGCCTAATAAACTGCCTAATTGCCTGCCTAATTGCATGCCAGCCTAAATGCCTGCTTAATTGCCTTCCTAATTGCCTGCCATATTAACTGCCTAATTACCCGCATAATTAACTGCCTAATTGCCTGCCTAAATGCCTGCTTAATTGCCTGCCAAATTGCCTGCCTAATTGCCTGCCTAATTGCCTGCCTTATTGCCTGCCTGCCTGCTTAAATACCTGCTTAATTGCCTTCATAATTGCCTGCCTTATTAACTGCCTAATTGTCTGCTTAATTAACTGCCTAATTACCTGCTTAATTGCCTGCCTATTTGCCTGCATAATTGCCTGCTTAATTACCTGCTTAATTGCCTGCCTAATTAACTGCCTGATTGACTGTCTAATTGCTTGTCTAATTGTCTACCTAATTACCTGACAAATTGCCTGCCTACCAAATAAACTGTTTAATTGCATTCCTAATTGCCTGCGCGCCTAATATCTTCCCTAATTAACTGCCTAATTGCCTGCCTAATTAACTGCCTATTATTCTGCCTAATAAACTGCCTAATTGCCTGCCAAATTGTCTGCCTAATTGCATGTTAGCCTAAATGCCTGCTTAATTGCCTTCCTAATTGCCTGCCATATTAACTGCCTAATTGCCCGCATAATTAACTGCCTAATTGCCTGCCTAATTGCCTGCTTAATTGCCTGCCTATTTGCCAGTTTAATTGCCTGCCTAATTAACTGCCTAACTGCCTTCCTAATTGCCTGCCTAAGTAAATTCCTGCCTAATTACTTGCCTAATTAACTGCTGATTGCCTGCTTAATTGCCTGCCAAATTGCCTGCCTAATTGATTGCGTAATTGCTTGCTAATTAACTGCCTTATTGCCTGCCTAATTGCCTGCCTAATTGCCTGCCTAATTGTCTGCCTAACAAATATCCTGCCTAATTGCCAGCCTAATTACTTGCCTAATTATCTGCCTAATTAAATGCCTAATTGCCTGCCTAATTGGCTGTCTTATTGCCTGCCTATTTGCCTGCCTTATTGCCTGCTTAATTAACTGCCTAATTGCCTGCCTAATTGCCTGCCTAACTAGCTGCATTATTGCTTGCGTTACTAACTGCCTTATTGCCTGCCTTATTGCCTGCCTAATCATCTGTCTTATTGCCTGCCTAATTAACTGCTTAATTCCCTGCTTAATTGCCTGCCTATTTAACTGCCAAATTGCCTGCCTAATCAACTGACTAATTTCCTGCCTTATTGCCTGCCTATTTGCCTGCCTTTTTAACTGCCTAATTAACTGCCTTATTGCCTGCTTAATTAACTGCCTCATTGCCTGCCTAATTAACTGCCTAATTTCGTGCCTTATTGCCTGCCTAATCGTCTGCTCACTATTTGCCTGCCTAATTGCCTCCTTAATTGCCTGCCTAATTGCCTGCCTAATTAACTGCCTAATTAACTGCCTTACTGCCTCCCTAATTGCCTGCCAGCCTAATTGCCTGCCTGCCTAATTTCCTGCCTATTTTAGTGCCTTATTGCCTGCCGAATTTACTGCCTAATTGCCTGCCTAATTGCCTGCCTAATTGCCTGCCTATTTAACTGCCTAATTAACTGCCTTATAAACTGTCTAATTGCCTGCCTAATTAACTGCCTATTTTCCTGCCTAATTACCTGCCTAATTTCCTGCATTATTGCCTGCCTAGTTGCTTGCCTAATTAACTACCTTATTGCCTTCCTAATTGCCTGCTCTATTGCCTGCCTAATTAACTGCCTAATTGCCACCTAATTAACTGCCTAATTAACTGTCTAATTGCCTGCCTAATTAACTGCCTAATTTCCTGCCTAATTAACTGCATAATTTCCTGCCTTATTGCCTGCCTAATTGCCTGCCTAATTACTTGCCTAATTGCCTGCCTAATTAACTGCCTAATTACCTGCCTACTTGCCTGCCTAATTAACTGCCTAATTGCCTGCCCAATTAACTGCCTAATTGCCTGTCTAATTGCCTGCCTAATTAACTGCCAAATTGCCTGCTTGCCTAATTTACTGCTTAATTGCCTGCACTAATTTCCTGCCTGCCAAATTACCTGCTTAATAGCATGCCTAATTACCTGCTTAATAGCCTGCCTATTTAGGGGCCTTATTAACTGCCTAATTGCCTGCCTAATTAACTGCCTAATTGCCTGCCTAATTGCCTGCCTAATTAACTGGCTAATTGCCTGCCTAATCAACTGCCTAATTTCCTGCCTAATTGCCTGCCTAATTAACTGCCTAATTGCCTGCCTAATTAACTGCCTAATTATCTGCCTAATTGCTTGCCTAATTGCCTGTCCATTTACCTGCCTAATTATCTCCCTAATTTCCTGCCTAATTAACTACCTAATTGTCTGCCTAATTGCCTGCATAATTCTTTGCCTAATTAACTGCCTTATTGCCTGCCCAATTGCCTGCTCCATTGCCTGCCTAATTAACTGCCTAACTGCCTGCCTAATTAACTGCCTAATTAAGTGCCTAATTGCCTGCCTAATTAAATGCCTAATATCCTGCCTGATTGCCTGCCTAATTGCCTGCCTAATTAACTGCCTAATTAACTGCCTAATTGCCTGCCTATTTGACTGCCTAATTAACTGCCAAATTGACTGCCAAATTATCTGCCTAATTGACTGACTTATTGCCTGCCTAATTGCTTGCCTTATTGTCTGCCTAATTACCTGCCAAATTACCTGCCTACCTAATAAACTGCTTAATTGCATTCCAAATTGCCTGCCTGCCTAATTGCTTCCCTAATTAACTGCCTAATTGCCTGCTTAATTAACTGCTTAATTGCTTGCCTAATTGCCTGCCTAATTAACTGCCTAATTAAGTGCCTTATTGCCTACCTTATTAACTGCGTAATTTCCAGCCTTATTGCCTGCCTTATTAACTGCCTAAATGCCTGCCTAATTAACTGCCTAATTGCCTGCTTAATTAACTGCCTAATTGCCTGCCTAATTGCCTGCCTAATTAACTGCCTATTTGCCTGCCTAATAAACTGCCTTATTGCCTGCCTAATTGCCTGCCTAATTAACGGCCTAATTGCATGCCTAATTAACTGCCTAATTGCCTGCTTAATTAACTGCCTATTTGCCTGCCTAATTGCCTGCATAATTGCTTGCCTAATTAACTGCCTTTTTGCATGCCTAATTGCCTGCTCTATTGCCTGCCTAATTAACTGCCTAACTGCCTGCCTAATTAACTGCCTAATTAAGTGCCTAATTAACTGCCTAATAGCCTGCCTAATTAGGGGCCTTATTAACTGCCTAATAGCCTACCTAATTGCCTGCATGCCTAATTACCTGCTAAATAGCCTGCCTAATTAGGAACCTAATTAACTGACTAATTGTCTGCCTAATTACCTGCATAATTGCCTGCCTAATTGCTTGCCTGACTAATTGCCTGCCTAATTAACTGCCCAATTGCCTGCCTAATTAACTGCCTAATTGCCTGCCTGATTGCCTACTTAATTGCCTGCCTAATTAACTGCCTAATTGCCTGCCTAATTACCTGCCAAATTGCCTGCTTGCCTAATGAATTGCTTAATTGCCTGCCTAATTGCCTGCCTGACTAATTACCTGCTAAATAGCCTGCCTAATTAGGGGCCAAATTAACTGCCTAATTGCCTGCCTAATTGCCTGACTGCCTAATTACCTGCTTAATAGCCTGCCTAATTAGGGGCCTAATTAACTGCCTAATTGCCTGCCTAATTACCTGCATAATTGCCTGCCTAATTATCTGCCTAATTAAATGCCTAATTGGCTGTCTTATTGCCTGCCTATTTGCCTGCCTTATTGCCTGCTTAATTAACTGCCTAATTGCCTGCCTAATTGCCTGCTTATTAGCTGCATAATTGCTTGCCTTACTAACTGCCTTATTGCCTGCCTTATTGCCTGCCTAATCATCTGTCTTATTGCCTGCCTAATTAACTGCTGCATTCCCTGATTAATTGCCTGCCTAATGGCCTGTCTAATCAACTGACTAATTGCCTGCCTCATTGCCTGCCTAATTAACTGCCTAATTGGCTGCCTTATTGCCTACCTAATTGTCTGCTCACTATTTGCCTGCCCAATTGCCTCCTTAATTGCCTGCCTAATTGCCTCCTTAATTGCCTGCTTAATTGCCTGCCTAATTAAATGCCTAATTAACTGCCTTACTGCCTGCCTAATTGCCTGCCAGCCTAATTTCCTGCCTGCCTTATTTCTTGCCTATTTTAGTGCCTTATTGCCTGCCGAATTTACTGCCTAATTGCCTGCCTAATTGCCTGCCTAATTGCCTGCCTAATATACTGCCTAATTAACTGCCTAATAAACTGTCTAATTGCCTGCCTAATTTCCTGCCTAATTAACTGCCTAATTTCCTGCATTATTGCCTGCCTAGTTGCTTGCCTAATCAACTACCTTATTGCCTGTCTAATTGCCTGCTCTATTGACTGCCTAATTAACTGCCTAATTGCCACCTAATTAACTGCCTAATTAACTGTCTAATTGCCTGCCTAATTAACTGCCTAATTTCCTGCCTAATTTACTGCCTAATTTCCTGGCTTATTGCCTGCCTAATTGCCTGCCTAATTAATTGTCTAATTGCCAGCCTAATTAACTGCCTTATTTCCTGCCTTATTGCCTGCCTATTTAACTGCCTAATTAACTGCCTAAATCCTGCCTAACTGCCTGCCTAATTGCCTGCCTAATTGCCTGCCTAATTAACTGCTTATTTGCCTGCTTAATTGTCTGCCTAATTGACTGCCTAATTGTCTGCCTAATTGCTTACCTAATTAACTACCTAATTGCGTGCAAAATTAACTGCCAAATTTCCAGCCTTATTGCCTGCCTAATTGCCTGCCTAATTAATTGTCTAATTGCCAGCCTAATTAACTGCCTTATTTCCTGCCTTATTGCCTGCCTATTTGCCTGCCTAATTTCCTGCCTAATTGCCTGCCTAATTAACTGCCTAATTGCCTGCCTAATTAACTGCCTAATTAACTGCCTAATTGCTTGCCTAATTGCCTGTCCATTTACCTGCCTAATTGCCTGCCTAATTGCCTGCCTAATTAACCGGCTAATTGCCTGCCTAATCAACTGCCTAATTTCCTGCCTAATTGCCTGCCTAATTAACTTCCTAATTGCCTGCCTAATTAACTGCCTAATTAACTGCCTAATTTCCAGCCTTATTGCCTGCCTAATTGCCTGCCTAATTAATTGTCTAATTGCCAGCCTAATTAACTGCCTTATTTCCTGCCTTATTGCCTGCCTATTTGCCTGCCTAATTGCATGCCTAATTAACCGGCTAATTGCCTGACTAATCAACTGCCTAATTTCCTGCCTAATTGCTTCCCTAATTACTGCCTAATCGCCTGCTTAATTAACTGCCTTATTGCCTGCCTTATAGCCTGCTCTATTGCCTGCCAAATTAACTGCCTAACTGCCTGCCTAATTAACTGCCTAATTAAGTGCCTAATTGCCTGCCTTATTAACTGCCTAATTTCCTGCCTTATTGCCTGCCTAATAAACTGCCTAATTGCCTGCCTAATTAACTGCCTAATTGCCTGCTTAATAAACTGCCTAATTGCCTGCCTAATTGCCTGCCTAATTAACTGCCTATTTGCCTGCCTTATAACTGCCTAATTGCCTGCCAAATTGCCTGCCTAATTGCCTGCCTAATTGCCTGCCTTTTTGCCTGCCTGCCTGCCTAAATGCCTGCTTAATTGCCTTCCTAATTGCCTGCCTTATTAACTGAATAATTGCCTGCTTAATTAACTGCCTTATTACCTGCTTAATTGCCAGCCTAAATGCCTGCTAATTGCCTTCCTAATTGCCTGCCATATTAACTGCTTAATTGCCTGCATAATTAACTGCCTAATTGCCTGCCTAATTCCCTGCTTAATTGCCTGCCTAATTAACTGCTTATTGCCTGCCTTATTAACTGCCTAATTGCCAGCCTCATTGCCTGCCTAATTGCCTGCCTAATTAACTGCCTTACTGCCTGCCTAATTGCCTGCCAGCCTTATTTCCTGCCTGCCTAATTTCCTGCCTATTTTAGTGCCTTATTGCCTGCCGAATTTACTGCCTAATTGCCTGACTAATTGCCTGCCTAATTTCCTGCCTATTTAACTGCCTAATTAACTGCCTAATAAACTGTCTATTTGCCTGCCTAATAACTGCCTAATTAACTGCCTAATTTCATGCCTTTTTGCCTGCCTAATTGCCTGCCTAATTAATTGTCTAATTGCCAGCCTAATTAACTGTCTAATTTCCTGCCTAATTAACTGCCTAATTTCCTGCCTTATTGCCTGCCTATTCGCCTGCCTAATTAACTGCCTAATTGCCTGCCTAATTGCCTGCCTAATTGCCTGCCTAATTAACTGCCTAATTGCCTGCCTAATTCTCTGCCTTACTGCCTGCCTAATTGCCTGCCTGCCTAAATGCCTGAATATTTGCCTGCCTAATTTCCTGCTCAATTGCCTGCCTAATTACTTGCCTAATTGCCTGCCTAATTAACTGCCTAATTACCTGCCTACTTGCCTGCCTAATTAACTGCCTAATTGCCTGCCTAATTAACTGCCTAAAAGCCTGCCAAAAAGCCTGCCTAATTGCTTGCTTAATAAACTACCTAATTGCGTGCATAATTACCTGCCTACTTGCCTGCCTAATTAACTGCGTAATTGCCTGCCCAATTAACTGCCTAATTGCCTGCCTAAATGCCTGCCTAATTACCTGCCAAATTGCCTGCTTGCCTAATTTACTGCTTAATTGCCTGCACTAATTGCCTGCCTGCCAAAATACCTGCTTAATAGCATGCCTAATTACCTGCTTAATAGCCTGCCTAATTAGGGGCCTTATTAACTGCCTAATTAACTGCCTAATTGCCTGCCTAATTAACTGGCTAATTGCCTGCCTAATCAACTGCCTAATTTTCTGCCTAATTGCCTGCCTAATTAACTGCCTAATTGCCTGCCTAATTGCCTGCATAATTCTTTGCCTAATTAATTGCCTTATTGCCTGCTCTATTGCCTGCCTAATTAACTGCCTAACTGCCTGCCTAATTACTGCCTAATTAAGTGCCTAATTGCCTGCCTAATTAAATGCCTAATATCCTGCCTAATTACCTGCATAATTAACAGCCTAATTAACTGCCTAATTGCCTGCCTATTTGACTGCCTAATAAACTGCCTAATTGACTGCCAAATTATCTGCCTAATTGACTGCCTTATTGCCTGCCTAATTGCTTAACTAATTGTCTGCCTAATTACCTACCAAATTGCCTGCCTACCTAATAAACTGCTTAATTGCATTCCTAATTGCCTGCCTGCCTAATTGCTTCCCTAATTAACTGCCTAACTGCCTGCATAATTAACTGCCTAATTGCTTGCCTTATTGCCTGCCTTATTAACTGCCTAATTAAGTGCCTAATTGCCTGCCTTATTAACTGCTAAATTTCCTGCCTTATTGCCTGCCTAATTGCCTGCCTAATTAACTGCTTAATTGCTTGACTAATTAACTGCCTAATTGCCTGCTTAATTAACTGCCTATTTGCCTGCCTATTTGCCTGCATAATTGCTTGCCTAATTAACTGCCTTATTGCCTGCCTAATTGCCTGCTCTATTGCCTGCCTAATTAACTGCCTAACTGTTTGCCTAATTAACTGCCTAATTAAGTGCCTAATTGCCTGCCTTATTAATGGCCTAATTTCCTGCCTTATTGCCTGCCTAATTAACTGCCTAATTGCCTGCCTAATTAACTGCCTAATTGCCTGCTTTATTAACTGCCTAATTGCCTGCCTAATGGCCTGCCTAATTATCTGCCTATTTGCCTGCCTAATAAACTGCCTAATTGCCTGCCAAATTGCCTGCCTAATTGCCTGCCTTATTGCCTGCCTTATTGCCTGCCTGCCTGCTTAAATGCCTGCTTAATTGCCTTCCTAATTGCCTGTCTTATTAACTGCCTAATTGTCTGCTTAATTGACTGCCTAATTACCTGCTTAATTGCCTGCCTATTTGCCTGCATAATTGCCTGCTTAATTACCTGCTTAATTGCCTGCCTAATTTACTGCCTGATTGACTGTCTAATTGCTTGTCTAATTGTCTACCTAATTACCTGCCAAATTGCCTGCCTACCAAATAAACTGTTTAATTGCATTCCTAATTGCCTGCGCGCCTAATATATTCCCTAATTAACTGCCTAATTGCCTGCCTAATTAACTGCCTATTATTCTGCCTAATAAACTGCCTAATTGCCTGCCAAATTGTCTGCCTTATTGCATGCCAGCCTAAATGCCTGCTTAATTGCCTTCCTAATTGCCTGCCATATTAACTGCCTAATTGCCCGCATAATTAACTGCCTAATTGCCTGCCTAAATGCCTGCATAATTGCCTGCCTATTTGCCAGTTTAATTGCCTGCCTAATTAACTGCCAAACTGCCTGCCTAATTGCCTGCCTAAGTAACTTCCTGCCTAATTGCTTGCCTAATTAACTGCTTAATTGCCTGCTTAATTGCCTGCCAAATTGCCTGCCTAATTAATTGCGTAATTGCTTGCTAATTAACTGCCTTATTGCCTGCCTAATTGCCTGCCTAATTGCCTGCCTAATTGCCTGCCTAATTGTCTGCCTGACAAATATCCTGCCTAATTGCCAGCCTAATTACTTGCCTAATTATCTGCCTAATTAAATGCCTAATTGCCTGCCTAATTGGCTGTCTTATTGCCTGCCTATTTGCCTGCCTTATTGCCTGCTTAATTAACTGCCTAATTGCCTGACTAATTGCTGCCTAATTAGCTGCATTATTGCTTGCCTTACTAACTGCCTTATTGCCTGCCTTATTGCCTGCCTAATCATCTGTCTTATTGCCTGCCTAATTAACTGCTTAATTCCCTGCTTAATTGCCTGCCTATTTAACTGCCTAATTGCCTGCCTAATCAACTGACTAATTGCCTGCCTCATTGCCTGCCTAATTAACTGCCTAATTTCGTGCCTTATTGCCTGCCTAATCGACTGCTCACTATTTGCCTGCCTAATTGCCTCCTTAATTGCCTGCCTAATTGCCTGCCTAATTAACTGCCTAATTAACTGCCTTACTGCCTGCCTAATTGCCTGCCAGCCTAATTGCCTGCCTGCCTAATTTCCTGCCTATTTTAGTGCCTTATTGCCTGCCGAATTTACTGCCTAATTGCCTGCCTAATTGCCTGCCTAATTGCCTGCCTATTTAAATGGCTAATTAACTGCCTTATAAACTGTCTAATTGCCTGCCTAATTAACTGCCTAATTTCCTGCCTAATTACCTGCCTAATTTCCTGCATTATTGCCTGCCTAGTTGCTTGCCTAATTAACTACCTTATTGCCTGCCTAATTGCCTGCTCTATTGCCTGCCTATTTAACAGCCTAATTGCCACCTAATTAACTGCCTAATTAACTGTCTAATTGCCTGCCTAATTAACTGCCTAATTTCCTGCCTAATTAACTGCATAATTTCCTGCCTTATTGCCTGCCTAATTGCCTGCCTAATTAATTGTCTAATTGCCAGCCTAATTAACTGCCTAATTTCCTGCCTAATTAACTGCCTAATTTCCTGCCTTATTGCCTGCCTATTTGCCTGCCTATTTAACTGCCTAATTGCCTGCCTAATTGCCTGCCTAATTGCCTGCCTAATTAACTGCCTAATTGCCTGCCTAATTCTCTGCCTTACTGCCTGCCTAATTGCCTGCCTGCCTAAATGCCTGTATATTTGCCTGCCTAATTTCCTGCTGAATATCCTGCCTAATTACTTGCCTAATTGTTTGCCTAATTAACTGCCTAATTACCTGCCTACTTGCCTGCCTAATTAACTGACTAATTGCCTGCTTGCCTAATTTACTGCTTAATTGCCTGCACTAATTGCCTGCCTGCCAAATTACCTGCTTAATAGCATGCCTAATTACCTGCTTAATAGCCTGCTTATTAGGGGCCTTATTAACTGCCTAATTGCCTGCCTAATTAACTGCCTAATTGCCTGCCTAATTGGCTGCCTAATTAACTGGCTAATTGCCTGCCTAATCAACTGCCTAATTTCCTGCCTAATTGCCTGCCTAATTAACTGCCTAAATGCCTGCCTAATTAACTGCCTAATTATCTGCCTAATTGCTTGCCTAATTGCCTGTCCATTTACCTGCCTAATTATCTCCCTAATTGCCTGCCTAATTAACTACCTAATTGCCTGCCTAATTGCCTGCATAATTCTTTGCCTAATTAACTGATTTATTGCCTGCCCAATTGCCTGCTCCATTGCCTGCCTAATTAACTGCCTAACTGCCTGCCTAATTAACTGCCTAATTTTGTGCCTAATTGCCTGCCTTATTAACTGCTAAATTTCATGCCTAATTGCCTGCCTAATTGCCTGCCTAATTAACTGCTTAATTGCTTGACTAATTAACTGCCTAATTGCCTGCTTAATTAACTGCCTATTTGCCTGCCTAGTTGCCTGCATAATTGCTTGCCTAATTAACTGCCTTATTGCCTGCCTAATTGCCTGCTCCATGCCTGCCTAATTAACTGCCTAACTGCCTGCCTAATTAACTGCCTAATTAAGTGCCTAATTGCCTGCCTTATTAACTGCCTAATTTCCTGCCTTATTGCCTGCCTAATTAACTGCCTAATTGCCTGCCTAATTAACTGCCTAATTGCCTGCTTAATTAACTGCCTAATTGCCTGCCTAATTGCCTGTCTAATTAACTGCCTATTTGCCTGCCTAATTAACTGCCTAACTGCCTGCCTAATTAACTTCCTAATTTTGTGCCTAATTGCCTGCCTAATTAAATGCCTAATATCCTGCCTGATTGCCTGCCTAATTGCCTGCCTAATTGCCTGCCTAATTGCCTGCCTTATTGCCTGCCTGCCTAAATGCCTGCTTAATTGCCTTCCTAATTGCCTGCATAATTGCCTGCATAATTGCTTGCCTAATTAACTGCCTTATTGCCTGCCTAATTGCCTGCTCCATGCCTGCCTAATTAACTGCCTAACTGCCTGCCTAATTAACTGCCTAATTGTCTGCTTAATTAACTGCCTAATTACCTGCTTAATTGCCTGCCTATTTGCCTGCATAATTGCCTGCATAATTGCCTGCCTAATTACCTGCTTAATTGCCTGCCTAATTAACTGCCTGATTGACTGCCTAATTGCTTGTCTAATTGTCTGCCTAATTACCTGCCAAATTGCCTGCCTAACCAATAAACTGTTTAATTGCATTCCTAATATCCTGCGCGCCTAATATCTTCCCTAATTAACTGCCTAATTGCCTGCCTAATTGCCTGCCTAATTGTCTGCTCACTATTTGCCTGCCTAATTGCCTGCCTAATTGCCTGCCTAATTACCTGAATAATTGCCTGCCTAATTGTCTGCCTAATTGTCTGCCTGACAAATATCCTGCCTAATTACCAGCCTAATTGGCTGTCTTATTGCCTGCCTATTTGCCTGCCTTATTGCCTGCTTAATTAACTGCCTAATTGCCTGCCTAATTGCCTGCCTAATTAGCTGCATAATTGCTTGCCTTACTAACTGCCTTATTGCCTGCCTTAATGCCTGCCTAATCATCTGTCTTATTGCCTGCCTAATTCCCTGCTTAATTGCCTGCCTAATTAACTGCTTTTTGCCTGCCTTATTAACTGCCTAATTGCCAGCCTCATTGCCTGCCTAATTGCCTGCCTAATTAACTGCCTAATTGCCTGCCTAATTGTCTGCTCACTATTTGCCTGCCTAATTGCCTGCCTAATTGCCTGCCTATTTAACTGCCTAATTGCCTGCCTAATCAACTGATTAATTGCCTGCCTCATTGCCTGCTTAATTAACTGCCTAATTGCCTGCCTTATTGCCTGTCTAATTAACTGCCTAATTAACTGCCTTACTGCCTGCCTAATTGCCTGCCAGCCTAATTGCCTGCCTGCCTAATTTCCTGCCTATTTTAGTGCCTTATTGCCTGCCGAATTTACTGCCTAATTGCCTGCCTAATTGCCTGCCTAATTTCCTGCCTATTTAACTGCCTAATTAACTGCCTAATAAACTGTATATTTGCCTGCCTAATTACTGCCTAATTAACTGCCTAATTTCCTGCCTTTTTGCCTGCCTAATTGCCTGCCTAATTAATTGTCTAATTGCCAGCCTAATTAACTGTCTAATTTCCTGCCTAATTAACTGCCTAATTTCCTGCCTTATTGCCTGCCTATTTGCCTGCCTAATTAACTACCTAATTGCCTGCCTAATTGCCTGCCTAATTGCATGCCTAATTAACTGCCTAATTGCCTGCCTTATTCTCTGCCTTACTGCCTGCCTAATTTCCTGCCTGCCTAAATGCCTGAATATTTGCCTGCCTAATTTCCTGCCCAATTGCCTGCCTAATTACTTGCCTAATTGTCTGCCTAATTAACTGCCTAATTACCTGCTTACTTGCCTGCCTAATTAACTGCCTAATTGCCTGCCTAATTAAAAGCCTTAATGCCTGCCTAAAAGCCTGCCTAATTGCTTGCTTAATTAACTACCTAATTGCGTGCATAATTACCTGCCTAATTGCCTGCCTAATTAACTGCCTAATTGCCTGCTCAATTAACTGCCTAATTGCCTGCCTAATTGCCTGCCTAATTACCTGCCAAATTGCCTGCTTGCCTAATATACTGCTTAATTGCCTGCACTAATTGCCTGCCTGCCAAATTACCTGCTTAATAGCATGCCTAATTACCTGCTTAATAGCCTGCCTAATTAGGGGCCTTATTAACTGCCTAATTGCCTGCCTAATTAACTGCCTAATTGCCTGCCTAATTAACTGGCTAATTGCCTGCCTAATCAACTGCCTAATTTCCTGCCTAATTGCCTGCCTAATTAACTGCCTAATTGCCTGCCTAATTAACTGCCTAATTATCTGCCTAATTGCTTGCCTAATTGCCTGTCCATTTACCTGCCTAATTATCTCCCTAATTGCCTGCCTAATTAACTACCTAATTGCCTGCTTAATTACTGCCTAATTGCCTGCCTAATTAACTGCCTAACTGCCTGCCTAATTACTGCCTAATTGCCTGCCTAATTAAATGCCTAATATCCTGCCTGATTGCCTGCCTAATTGCCTGCCTAATTGCCTGCTTAATTAACTGCCTAATTGCTTGCCTAAATGCCTGCCATATTAACTGCCTAATTAAGTTCCTAATTGCCTACCTTATTGACTGCTAAATTTCCTGCCTTATTGCCTGCCTAATTGCCTGCCTAATTAACTGCTTAATTGCTTGACTAATTAACTGCCTAATTGCCTGCTTAATTAACTGCCTATTTGCCTGCCTAATTGCCTGCATAATTGCTTGCCTAATTAACTGCCTTATTGCCTGCCTAATTGCCTGCTCTATTGCCTGCCTAATTAACTGCCTAACTGTTTGCCTAATTAACTGCCTAATTAAGTGCCTAATTGCCTGCCTTACAACTGCCTAATTTCCTGCCTTATTGCCTGCCTAATTAACTGCATAATTGCCTGCCTAATTAACTGCCTAATTGCCTGCTTTATTAAATGCCTAATTGCCTGCCTAATTAACTGCCTATTTGCCTGCCTTATTGCCTGCCTAATTAACTGCATAATTGCCTGCCTAATTAACTGCCTAATTGCCTGCTTTATTAACTGCCTAATTAACTGCCTAACTGCCTGCCTAATTAACTGCCTAATTTTGTGCCTAATTGCCTGCCTAATTAAATGCCTAATATCCTGCCTGATTGCCCTACTAATTGCCTGCCTAATTGTCTGCCTATTAACTGCCTATTATTCTGCCTAATAAACTGCCTAATTGCCTGCCAAATTGCCTGCCTAATTGCATGCCAGCCTAAATGCCTGCTTAATTGCCTTCCTAATTGCCTGCCATATTAACTGCCTAATTGCCTGCATAATTAACTGCCTAATTGCATGCCTAATTGCCTGCTTAATTGCCTGCCTATTTGCCAGTTTAATTGCCTGCCTAATTAACTGCCTAACTGCCTGCCTAATTGCCTGCCTAAGTAACTTCCTGCCTAATTGCCTGCCTAATTAACTGCCAAATTGCCTGCATTACTAACTTACTGCTTAATTGCCTGCACTAATTGCCTGCCTGCCAAATTACCTGCTTAATAGCATGCCTAATTACCTGCATAATAGCCTGCCTAATTAGGGGCCTTATTAACTGCCTAATTGCCTGCCTAATTAACTGCCTAATTGCCTGCCTAATTGCCTGCCTAATTAACTGGCTAATTGCCTGCCTAATCAACTGCCTAATTTCCTGCCTAATTGCCTGCCTAATTAACTGCCTAATTGCCTGCCTAATTAACTGCCTAATTATCTGCCTAATTGCTTGCCTAATTGCCTGTCCATTTACCTGCCTTATTATCTCCCTAATTGCCTGCCTAATTAACTACCTAATTGCCTGCCTAATTGCCTGCATAATTCTTTGCCTAATTAACTGCCTTATTGCCTGCCCAATGGCCTGCTCCATTGCCTGCCTAATTAACTGCCTAACTGCCTGCCTAATTAACTGCCTAATTAAGTGCCTAATTGCCTGCCTAATTAAATGCCTAATATTCTGCCTGATTGCCTGCATAATTAACTGCCTAATTAACTGCCAAATGCCTGCCTATTTGACTGCCTAATTAACTGCCAAATTGAATGCCAAATTATCTGCCTAATTGACTGCCTTATTGCCTGCCTAATTGCTTGCCTAATTGTCTGCCTAATTACCTGCCAAATTGCCTGCCTACCTAATAAACTGCTTAATTGCATTCCTAATTGCCTGCCTGCCTAATTGCTTCCCTAATTAACTGCCTAATTGCCTGCTTAATTAACTGCCTAATTGCTTGCCTAATTGCCTGCCTAATTAACTGCCTAATTAGGTGCCTAATTGCCTGCCTTATTAACTGCTAAATTTCATGCCTTATTGCCTGCCTAATTGCCTGCATAATTAACTGCTTAATTGCTTGACTAAATAACTGCCTAATTGCCTGCTTAATTAACTGCCTATTTGCCTGCCTAGTTGCCTGCATAATTGCTTGCCTAATTAACTGCCTTATTGCCTGCCTTTTTGCCTGCTCTATTGCCTGCCTAATTAACTGCCTAACTGCCTGCCTAATTAACTGCCTAATTAAGTGCCTAATTGCCTGCCTTATTAACTGCCTAATTTCCTGCCTTATTGCCTGCCTAATTAACTGCCTAATTGCCTGCTTAATTGCCTGCATAATTCTTTGCCTAATTAATTGCCTTATTGCCTGCTCTATTGCCTGCCTAATTAACTGCCTAACTGCCTGCCTAATTACTGCCTAATTAAATGCCTAATATCCTGCCTAATTACCTGCATAATTAACTGCCTAATTAACTGCCTAATTGCCTGCCTATTTGACTGCCTAATAAACTGCCTAATTGACTGCCAAATTATCTGCCTAATTGACTGCCTTATTGCCTGCCTAATTGCTTAACTAATTGTCTGCCTAATTATCTGCCAAATTGCCTGCCTACCTAATAAACTGCTTAATTGCATTCCTAATTGCCTGCCTGCCTAATTGCTTCCCTAATTAACTGCCTAATTGCCTGCATAATTAACTGCCTAATTGCTTGCCTAATTGCCTGCCTTATTAAATGCCTAATTAAGTGCCTAATTGCCTGCCTTATTAACTGCTAAATTTCCTGCCTTATTGCCTGCCTAATTGCCTGCCTAATTAACTGCTTAATTGCTTGACTAATTAACTGCCTAATTGCCTGCTTAATTAACTGCCTATTTGCCTGCCTAATTGCCTGCATAATTGCTTGCCTAATTAACTGCCTTATTGCCTGCCTAATTGCCTGCTCTATTGCCTGCCTAATTAACTGCCTAACTGTTTGCCTAATTAACTGCCTAATTAAGTGCCTAATTGCCTGCCTTATTAACGGCCTAATTTCCTGCCTTATTGCCTGCCTAATTAACTGCCTAATTGCCTGCATAATTAACTGCCTAATTGCCTGCTTTATTAACTGCCTAATTGCCTGCCTAATTGCCTGCCTAATTATCTGCCTATTTGCCTGCCTAATAAACTGCCTAATTGCCTGCCAAATTGCCTGCCTAATTGCCTGCCTAATTGCCTGCCTTATTGCCTGCCTGCCTGCTTAAATGCCTGCTTAATTGCCTTCCTAATTGCCTGTCTTATTAACTGCCTAATTGTCTGCTTAATTGACTGCCTAATTACCTGCTTAATTGCCTGCCTATTTGCCTGCATAATTGCCTGCTTAATTACCTGCTTAATTGCCTGCCTAATTAACTGCCTGATTGACTGTCTAATTGCTTGTCTAATTGTCTACCTAATTACCTGCCAAATTGCCTGCCTACCAAATAAACTGTTTAATTGCATTCCTAATTGCCTGCGCGCCTAATATCTTCCCTAATTAACTGCCTAATAGCCTGCTAATTGCCTGCCTAATTAACTGCCTATTATTCTGCCTAATAAACTGCCTAATTGCCTGCCAAATTGTCTGCCTAATTGCATGCCAGCCTAAATGCCTGCTTAATTGCCTTCCTAATTGCCTGCCATATTAACTGCCTAATTGCCCGCATAATTAACTGCCTAATTGCCTGCCTAAATGCCTGCTTAATTGCCTGCCTATTTGCCAGTTTAATTGCCTGCCTAATTAACTGCCTAACTGCCTGCCTAATTGCCTGCCTAATTAACTTCCTGCCTAATTGCTTGCCTAATTAACTGCCTAATTGCCTGCCCAATTGCCTGCCAAATTGCCTGCCTAATTAATTGCGTAATTGCTTGCTAATTAACTGCCTTATTGCCTGCCTAATTGCCTGCCTAATTGCCTGCCTAATTGGCTGCCTGACAAATATCCTGCCTAATTGCCAGCCTAATTACTTGCCTAATTATCTGCCTAATTAAATGCCTAATTGCCTGCCTAATTGGCTGTCTTATTGCCTGCCTATTTGCCTGCCTTATTGCCTGCTTAATTAACTGCCTAATTACCTGACTAATTGCCTGCCTAATTAGCTGCATTATTGCTTGCCTTACTAACTGCCTTATTGCCTGCCTTATTGCCTGCCTAATCATCTGTCTTATTGCCTGCCCAATTAACTGCCTAATTGCCTGTCTAATTGCCTGCCTAATTAACTGCCAAATTGCCTGCTTGCCTAATTTATTGCTTAATTGCCTGCACTAATTGCCTGCCTGCCAAATTACCTGCTTAATAGCATGCCTAATTACCTGCTTAATAGCCTGCTTATTAGGGGCCTTATTAACTGCCTAATTGCCTGCCTAATTAACTGCCTAATTGCCTGCCTAATTGGCTGCCTAATTAACTGGCTAATTGCCTGCCTAATCAACTGCCTAATTTCCTGCCTAATTGCCTGCCTAATTACGGCCTAATTGCCTGCCTAATTAACTGCCTAATTATCTGCCTAATTGCTTGCCTAATTGCCTGTCCATTTACCTGCCTAATTATCTCCCTAATTGCCTGCCTAATTAACTACCTAATTGCCTGCCTAATTGCCTGCATAATTCTTTGCCTAATTAACTGCCTTATTGCCTGCCCAATTGCCTGCTCCATTGCCTGCCTAATTAACTGCCTAACTGCCTGCCTAATTAACTTCCTAATTTTGTGCCTAATTGCCTGCCTAATTAAATGCCTAATATCCTGCCTGATTGCCTGCCTAATTGCCTGCCTAATTAACTGCCTAATTAACTGCCTTACTGCCTGCCTAATTGCCTGCCAGCCTAATTGCCTGCCTGCCTAATTTCCTGCCTATTTTAGTGCCTTATTGCCTGCCGAATTTACTGCCTAATTGCCTGCCTAATTGCCTGCCTAATTGCCTGCCTATTTAAATGGCTAATTAACTGCCTTATAAACTGTCTAATTGCCTGCCTAATTAACTGCCTAATTTCCTGCCTAATTACCTGCCTAATTTCCTGCATTATTGCCTGCCTAGTTGCTTGCCTAATTAACTACCTTATTGCCTGCCTAATTGCCTGCTCTATTGCCTGCCTAATTAACTGCCTAATTGCCACCTAATTAACTGCCTAATTAACTGTCTAATTGCCTGCCTAATTAACTGCCTAATTTCCTGCCTAATTAACTGCATAATTTCCTGCCTTATTGCCTGCCTAATTGCCTGCCTAATTAATTGTCTAATTGCCAGCCTAATTAACTGCCTAATTTTCTGCCTAATTAACTGCCTAATTTCCTGCCTTATTGCCTGCCTATTTGCCTGCCTATTTAACTTCCTAATTGCCTGCCTAATTGCCTGCCTAATTGCCTGCCTAATTAACTGCCTAATTGCCTGCCTAATTCTCTGCCTTACTGCCTGCCTAATTGCCTGCCTGCCTAAATGCCTGTATATTTGCCTGCCTAATTTCCTGCTGAATATCCTGCCTAATTACTTGCCTAATTGTTTGACTAATTAACTGCCTAATTACCTGCCTACTTGCCTGCCTAATTAACTGCCTAATTGCCTGCTTGCCTAATTTACTGCTTAATTGCCTGCACTAATTGCCTGCCTGCCAAATTACCTGCTTAATAGCATGCCTAATTACCTGCTTAATAGCCTGCTTATTAGGGGCCTTATTAACTGCCTTATTGCCTGCCTAATTAACTTCCTAATTGCCTGCCTAATTGGCTGCCTAATTAACTGGCTAATTGCCTGCCTAATCAACTGCCTAATTTCCTGCCTAATTGCCTGCCTAATAAACTGCCTAATTGCCTGCCTAATTAACTGCCTAATTATCTTTCTAATTGCTTGCCTAATTGCCTGTCCATTTACCTGCCTAATTATCTCCCTAATTGCCTGCCTAATTAACTACCTAATTGTCTGCCTAATTGCCTGCATAATTCTTTGCCTAATTAACTGCTTTATTGCCTGCCCAATTGCCTGCTCCATTGCCTGCCTAATTAACTGCCTAACTGCCTGCCTAATTTTGTGCCTAATTGCCTGCCTAATTAAATGCCTAATATCCTGCCTGATTGCCTTACTAATTGCCTGCCTAATTAACTGCCTAATTAACTGCCTAATTGCCTGCCTATTTGACTGCCTAATTAACTGCCAATTTGACTGCCAAATTATCTGCCTAATTGACTGCCTTATTGCCTGCCTAATTGCTTGCCTAATTGTCTGCCTAATTACCTGCCAAATTGCCTGCCTACCTAATAAACTGCTTAATTGCATTCCTAATTGCCTGCCTGCCTAATTGCTTCCCTAATTAACTGCCTAATTGCCTGCTTAATTAACTGCCTAATTGCTTGCCTAATTGCCTGCCTAATTAACTGCCTAATTAAGTGCCTAATTGCCTGCCTTATTAACTGCTAAATTTCATGCCTAATTGCCTGCCTAATTGCCTGCCTAATTAACTGCTTAATTGCTTGACTAATTAACTGCCTAATTGCCTGCTTAATTGACTGCCTATTTGCCTGCCTAGTTGCCTGCATAATTGCTGCCTAATTAACTGCCTTATTGCCTGCCTAATTGCCTGCTCCATGCCTGCCTAATTAACTGCCTAACTGCCTGCCTAATTAACTGCCTAATTAAGTGCCTAATTGCCTGCCTTATTTACTGCCTAATTTCCTGCCTTATTGCCTGTCTAATTAACTGCCTAATTAACTGCCTAATTGCCTGCTTAATTAACTGCCTAATTGCCTGCCTAATTGCCTGCCTAATTAACTGCCTATTTGCCTGCCTAATAAACTGCCTGATTGACTGCCTAATTGCTTGACTAATTGCCTGCTCCATTGCCTGCCTAATTAACTGCCTAACTGCCTGCCTAATTAACTTCCTAATTTTGTGCCTAATTGCCTGCCTAATTAAATGCCTAATATCCTGCCTGATTGCCTGCCTAATTGCCTGCCTAATTGCCTGCCTAATTGCCTGCCTTATTGCCTGCCTGCCTAAATGCCTGCTTAATTGCCTTCCTAATTGCCTGCCTTATTAACTGCCTAATTGTCTCCTTAATTAACTGCCAAATTACCTGCTTAATTGCCTGCCTATTTGCCTGCATAACTGCCTGCATAATTGCCTGCCTAATTACCTGCTTAATTGCCTGCCTAATTAACTGCCTGATTGACTGCCTAATTGCTTGTCTAATTGTCTGCCTAATTACCTGCCAAATTGCCTGCCTAACCAATAAACTGTTTAATTGCATTCCTAATATCCTGCGCGCCTAATATCTTCCCTAATTAACTGCCTTATTGCCTGCCTAATTGCCTGCCTAATTGTCTGCTCACTATTTGCCTGCCTAATTGCCTGCCTAATTGCCTGCCTAATTGTCTGCCTAATTGTCTGCCTGACAAATATCCTGCCTAATTGCCAGCCTAATTGGCTGTCTTATTGCCTGCCTATTTGCCTGCCTTATTGCCTGCTTAATTAACTGCCTAATTGCCTGCCTAATTGCCTGCCTAATTAGCTGCATAATTGCTTGCCTTACTAACTGCCTTATTGCCTGCCTTATTGCCTACATAATCATCTGTCTTATTGCCTGCCTAATTCCCTGCTTAATTGCCTGCCTAATTAACTGCTTTTTGCCTGCCTTATTAACTGCCTAATTGCCAGCCTCATTGCCTGCCTAATTGCCTGCCTAATTAACTGCCTAATTGCCTGCCTAATTGTCTGCTCACTATTTGCCTGCCTAATTGCCTGCCTAATTGCCTGCCTATTTAACTGCCTAATTGCCTGCCTAATCAACTGATTAATTGCCTGCCTCATTGCCTGCCTAATTAACTGCCTAATTGCCTGCCTTATTGCCTGTCTAATTGTCTGCTCACTATTTGCCTGCCTAATTGCCTCCTTAATTGCCTGCCTAATTGCCTGTCTAATTAACTGCCTAATTAACTGCCTTACTGCCTGCCTAATTGCCTGCCAGCCTAATTGCCTGCCTGCCTAATTTCCTGCCTATTTTAGTGCCTTATTGCCTGCCGAATTTACTGCCTAATTGCCTGCCTAATTGCCTGCCTAATTTCCTGCCTATTTAACTGCCTAATTAACTGCCTAATAAACTGTATATTTTCCTGCCTAATTACTGCCTAATTAACTGCCTAATTTCCTGCCTTTTTGCCTGCCTAATTGCCTGCCTAATTAATTGTCTAATTGCCAGCCTAATTAACTGTCTAATTTCCTGCCTAATTAACTGCCTAATTTCCTGCCTTATTGCCTGCCTATTTGACTGCCTAATTAACTACCTAATTGCCTGCCTAATTGCCTGCCTAATTGCATGCCTAATTAACTGCCTAATTGCCTGCCTAATTCTCTGCCTTACTGCCTGCCTAATTTCCTGCCTGCCTAAATGCCTGAATATTTGCCTGCCTAATTTCCTGCCCAATTGCCTGCCTAATTACTTGTCTAATTGTCTGCCTAATTAACTGCCTAATTACCTGCTTACTTGCCTGCCTAATTAACTGCCTAATTGCCTGCCTAATTAAAAGCCTTAATGCCTGCCTAAAAGCCTGCCTAATTGCTTGCTTAATTAACTACCTAATTGCGTGCATAATTACCTGCCTAATTGCCTGCCTAATTAACTGCCTAATTGCCTGCTCAATTAACTGCCTAATTGCCTGCCTAATTGCCTGCCTAATTACCTGCCAAATTGCCTGCTTGCCTAATATACTGCTTAATTGCCTGCACTAATTGCCTGCCTGCCAAATTACCTGCTTAATAGCATGCCTAATTACCTGCTTAATAGCCTGACTAATTAGGGGCCTTATTAACTGCCTAATTGCCTGCCTAATTAACTGCCTAATTGCCTGCCTAATTAACTGGCTAATTGCGTGCCTAATCAACTGCCTAATTTCCTGCCTAATTGCCTGCCTAATTAACTGCCTAATTGCCTGCCTAATTAACTGCCTAATTATCTGCCTAATTGCTTGCATAATTGCCTGTCCATTTACCTGCCTAATTATCTCCCTAATTGCCTGCCTAATTAACTACCTAATTGCCTGCTTAATTGCCTGCATAATTCTTTGCCTAATTAATTGCCTGCTTAATTGCCTGCTCTATTGCCTGCCTAATTAACTGCCTAACTGCCTGCCTAATTACTGCCTAATTGCCTGCCTAATTAAATGCCTAATATCCTGCCTGATTGCCTGCCTAATTGCCTGCCTAATTAACTGCCTAATTGCCTGCCTATTTGACTGCCTAATTAACTGCCTAATTGACTGCCTAATTATCTGCCTAATTGACTGCCATATTGCCTGCCTAAATGCTTGCCTAATTGTCTGCCTAATTACCTGCCAAATTGCCTGCCTACCTAATAAACTGCTTAATTGCATTCCTAATTGCCTGCCTGCCTAATTGCTTCCCTAATTAACTGCCTAATTGCCTGCTTAATTAACTGCCTAATTGCTTGCCTAATTGCCTGCCTTATTAACTGCCTAATTAAGTGCCTAATTGCCTGCCTTATTAACTGCTAAATTTCCTGCCTTATTGCCTGCCTAATTGCCTGCCTAATTAACTGCTTAATTGCTTGACTAATTAACTGCCTAATTGCCTGCTTAATTAACTGCCTATTTGCCTGCCTAATTGCCTGCATAATTGCTTGCCTAATTAACTGCCTTATTGCCTGCCTAATTGCCTGCTCTATTGCCTGCCTAATTAACTGCCTAACTGTTTGCCTAATTAACTGCCTAATTAAGTGCCTAATTGCCTGCCTTATTAACTGCCTAATTTCCTGCCTTATTGCCTGCCTAATTAACTGCATAATTGCCTGCCTAATTAACTGCCTAATTGCCTGCTTTATTAACTGCCTAATTGCCTGCCTAATTAACTGCCTATTTGCCTGCCTTATTGCCTGCCTAATTAACTGCATAATTGCCTGCCTAATTAACTGCCTAATTAACTGCCTAACTGCCTGCCTAATTAACTGCATAATTTTGTGCCTAATTGCCTGCCTAATTGCCTGCATAATTGCTTGCCTAATTAACTGCCTTATTGCCTGCCTAATTGCCTGCTCTATTGCCTGCCTAATTAACTGCCTAACTGTTTGCCTAATTAACTGCCTAATTAAGTGCCTAATTGCCTGCCTTATTAACTGCCTAATTTCCTGCCATATTAACTGCCTAATTGCCTGCATAATTAACTGCCTAATTGCATGCCTAATTGCCTGCTTAATTGCCTGCCTATTTGCCAGTTTAATTGCCTGCCTAATTAACTGCCTAACTGCCTGCCTAATTGCCTGCCTAAGTAACTTCCTGCCTAATTGCCTGCCTAATTAACTGCCAAATTGCCTGCTTTACTAACTTACTGCTTAATTGCCTGCAATAATTGCCTGCCTGCCAAATTACCTGCTTAATAGCATGCCTAATTACCTGCTTAATAGCCTGCCTAATTAGGGGCCTTATTAACTGCCTAATTGCTAGCCTAATTAACTGCCTAATTGTCTGCCTAATTGCCTGCCTAATTAACTGGCTAATTGCCTGCCTAATCAACTGGCTTATTTCCTGCCTAATTGCCTGCCTAATTAACTGCCTAATTGCCTGCCTAATTAACTGCCTAATTATCTGCCTAATTGCTTGCCTAATTGCCTGTCCATTTACCTGCCTAATTATCTCCCTAATTGCCTGCCTAATTAACTACCTAATTGCCTGCCTAATTGCCTGCATAATTCTTTGCCTAATTAACTGCCTTATTGCCTGCCCAATTGCCTGCTCCATTGCCTGCCTAATTAACTGCCTAAATGCCTGCCTAATTAACTGCCTAATTAAGTGCCTAATTGCCTGCCTAATTAAATGCCTAATAACCTGCCTGATTGCCTGCATAATTAACTGCCTAATTAACTGCCAAATGCCTGCCTATTTGACTGCCTAATTAACTGCCAAATTGAATGCCAAATTATCTGCCTAATTGACTGCCTTATTGCCTGCCTAATTGCTTGCCTAATTGTCTGCCTAATTACCTGCCAAATTGCCTGCCTACCTAATAAACTGCTTAATTGCATTCCTAATTGCCAGCCTGCCTAATTGCTTCCCTAATTAACTGCCTAATTGCCTGCATAATTAACTGCCTAATTGCTTGCCTAATTGCCTGCCTTATTAAATGCCTAATTAAGTGCCTAATTGCCTGCCTTATTAACTGCTAAATTTCCTGCCTTATTGCCTGCCTAATTGCCTGCCTAATTAACTGCTTAATTGCTTGACTAATTAACTGCCTAATTGCCTGCTTAATTAACTGCCTATTTGCCTGCCTAATTGCCTGCATAATTGCTTGCCTAATTAACTGCCTTATTGCCTGCCTAATTGCATGCTCTATTGCCTGCCTAATTAACTGCCTATTTGTTTGCCTAATTAACTGCCTAATTAAGTGCCTAATTGCCTGCCTTATTAACGGCCTAATTTCCTGCCTTATTGCCTGCCTAATTAACTGCCTAATTGCCTGCATAATTAACTGCCTAATTGCCTGCTTTATTAACTGCCTAATTGCCTGCCTAATTGCCTGCCTAATTATCTGCCTATTTGCCTGCCTAATAAACTGCCTAATTGCCTGCCAAATAGCCTGCCTAATTGCCTGCCTAATTGCCTGCCTTATTGCCTGCCTGCCTGCTTAAATGCCTGCTTAATTGCCTTCCTAATTGCCTGTCTTATTAACTGCCTAATTGTCTGCTTAATTGACTGCCTAATTACCTGCTTAATTGCCTGCCTATTTGCCTGCATAATTGCCTGCTTAATTACCTGCTTAATTGCCTGCCTAATTAACTGCCTGATTGACTGTCTAATTGCTTGTCTAATTGTCTACCTAATTACCTGCCAAATTGCCTGCCTACCAAATAAACTGTTTAATTGCATTCCTAATTGCCTGCGCGCCTAATATCTTCCCTAATTAACTGCCTAATTGCCTGCTAATTGCCTGCCTAATTAACTGCCTATTATTCTGCCTAATAAACTGCCTAATTGCCTGCCTAATTGCATGCCAGCCTAAATGCCTGCTTAATTGCCTTCCTAATTGCCTGCCATATTAACTGCCTAATTACCCGCATAATTAACTGCCTAATTGCCTGCCTAAATGCCTGCTTAATTGTCTGCCTATTTGCCAGTTTAATTGCCTGCCTAATTAACTGCCTAACTGGCTGCCTAATTGCCTGCCTAATTAACTTCCTGCCTAATTGCTTGCCTAATTAACTGCCTAATTTCCTGCCCAATTGCCTGCCAAATTGCCTGCCTAATTAATTGCGTAATTGCTTGCTAATTAACTGCCTTATTGCCTGCCTAATTGCCTGCCTAATTGTCTGCCTGACAAATATCCTGCCTAATTGCCAGCCTAATTACTTGCCTAATTATCTGCCTAATTAAATGCCTAATTGCCTGCCTAATTGGCTGTCTTATTGCCTGCCTATTTGCCTGCCTTATTGCCTGCTTAATTAACTGCCTAATCACCTGCCTAATTGCCTGCCTAATTAGCTGCATTATTGCTTGCCTTACTAACTGCCTTATTGCCTGCCTTATTGCCTGCCTAATCATCTGTCTTATTGCCTGCCCAATTAACTGCCTAATTGCCTGTCTAATTGCCTGCCTAATTAACTGCCAAATTGCCTGCTTGCCTAATTTATTGCTTAATTGCCTGCACTAATTGCCTGCCTGCCAAATTACCTGCTTAATAGCATGCCTAATTACCTGCTTAATAGCCTGCTTATTAGGAGGCCTTATTAACTGCCTAATTGCCTGCCTAATTAACTGCCTAATTGCCTGCCTAATTGGCTGCCTAATTAACTGGCTAATTGCCTGCCTAATCAACTGCCTAATTTCCTGCCTAATTGCCTGCCTAATTACGGCCTAATTGCCTGCCTAATTAACTGCCTAATTATCTGCCTAATTGCTTGCCTAATTGCCTGTCCATTTACCTGCCTAATTATCTCCCTAATTGCCTGCCTAATTAACTACCTAAATGCCTGCCTAATTGCCTGCATAATTCTTTGCCTAGTTAACTGCCTTATTGCCTGCCCAATTGCCTGCTCCATTGCCTGCCTAATTAACTGCCTAACTGCCTGCCTAATTAACTTCCTAATTTTGTGCCTAATTGCCTGCCTAATTAAATGCCTAATATCCTGCCTGATTGCCTGCCTAATTGCCTGCCTAATTAACTGCCTAATTAACTGCCTAATTGCCTGCCTATTTGACTGCCTAATTAACTGCCAAATTGACTGCCAAATTATCTGCCTAATTGACTGCCTTATTGCCTGCCTAATTGCTTGCCTAATTGTCTGCCTAATTACCTGCCAAATTGCCTGCCTACCTAATAAACTGCTTAATTGCATTCCTAATTGCCTGCCTGCCTAATTGCTTCCCTAATTAACTGCCTAATTGCCTGCTTAATTAACTGCCTAATTGCTTGCCTAATTGCCTGCCTAATTAACTGCCTAATTAAGTGCCTAATTGCCTGCCTTATTAACTGCTAAATTTCATGCCTAATTGCCTGCCTAATTGCCTGCCTAATTAACTGCTTAATTGCTTAACTAATTAACTGCCTAATTGCCTGCTTAATTAACTGCCTATTTGCCTGCCTAGTTGCCTGCATAATTGCTTGCCTAATTAACTGCCTTATTGCCTGCCTAATTGCCTGCTCTATTGCCTGCCTAATTAACTGCCTAACTGCCTGCCTAATTAACTGCCTAATTAAGTGCCTAATTGCCTGCCTTATTAACTGCCTAATTTTCTGCCTGATTGCCTGCATAATTAACTGCCTAATTAACTGCCAAATGCCTGCCTATTTGACTGCCTAATTAACTGCCAAATTGACTGCCAAATTATCTGCCTAATTGACTGCCTTATTGCCTGCCTAATTGCTTGCCTAATTGTCTGCCTAATTACCTGACAAATTGCCTGCCTACCTAATAAACTGCTTAATTGCATTCCTAATTGCCTGCCTGCCTAATTGCTTCCCTAATTAACTGCCTAATTGCCTGCTTAATTAACTGCCTAATTGCTTGCCTAATTGCCTGCCTAATTAACTGCCTAATTAGGTGCCTAATTGCCTGCCTTATTAACTGCTAAATTTCATGCCTTATTGCCTGCCTAATTGCCTGCATAATTAACTGCTTAATTGCTTGACTAATTAACTGCCTAATTGCCTGCTTAATTAACTGCCTATTTGCCTGCCTAGTTGCCTGCATAATTGCCTGCCTAAATGCCTGCTTAATTGCCTGCCTATTTGCCAGTTTAATTGCCTGCCTAATTAACTGCCTAACTGGCTGCCTAATTGCCTGCCTAATTAACTTCCTGCCTAATTGCTTGCCTAATTAACTGCCTAATTGCCTGCCCAATTGCCTGCCAAATTGCCTGCCTAATTAATTCCGTAATTGCTTGCTAATTAACTGCCTTATTGCCTGCCTAATTGCCTGCCTAATTGCCTGCCTAATTGTCTGCCTGACAAATATCCTGCCTAATTGCCAGCCTAATTACTTGCCTAATTAAATGCCTAATTGCCTGCCTAATTGGCTGTCTTATTGCCTGCCTATTTGCCTGCCTTATTGCCTGCTTAATTAACTGCCTAATTACCTGCCTAATTGCCTGCCTAATTAGCTGCATTATTGCTTGCCGTACTAACTGCCTTATTGCCTGCCTTATTGCCTGCCTAATCATCTGTCTTTATGCCTGCCCAATTAACTGCCTAATTGCCTGTCTAATTGCCTGCCTAATTAACTGCCAAATTGCCTGCTTGCCTAATTTATTGCTTAATTGCCTGCACTAATTGCTTGCCTGCCAAATTACCTGCTTAATAGCATGCCTAATTACCTGCTTAATAGCCAGCTTATTAGGGGCCTTATTAACTGCCTAATTGCCTGTCTAATTAACTGCCTAATTGCCTGCCTAATTGGCTGCCTAATTAACTGGCTAATTGCCTGCCTAATCAACTGCCTAATTTCCTGCCTAATTGCCTGCCTAATTACGGCCTAATTGCCTGCCTAATTAACTGCCTAATTATCTGCCTAATTGCTTGCCTAATTGCCTGTCCATTTACCTGCCTAATTATCTCCCTAATTGCCTGCCTAATTAACTACCTAATTGCCTGCCTAATTGCCTGCATAATTCTTTGCCTAATTAACTGCCTTATTGCCTGCCCAATTGCCTGCTCCATTGCCTGCCTAATTAACTGCCTAACTGCCTGCCTAATTAACTTCCTAATTTTGTGCCTAATTGCCTGCCTATTTAACTGCCTAATATCCTGCCTGATTGCCTGCCTAATTGCCTGCCTAATTAACTGCCTAATTGCCTGCCTATTTGACTGCCTAATTAACTGCCAAATTGACTGCCAAATTATCTGCCTAATTGACTGCCTTATTGCCTGCCTAATTGCTTGCCTAATTGTCTGCCTAATTACCTGCCAAATTGCCTGCCTACCTAATAAACTGCTTAATTGCATTCCTAATTGCCTGCCTGCCTAATTGCTTCCCTAATTAACTGCCTAATTGCCTGCTTAATTAACTGCCTAATTGCTTGCCTAATTGCCTGCCTAATTAACTGCCTAATTAAGTGCCTAATTGCCTGCCTTATTAACTGCTAAATTTCATGCCTAATTGCCTGCCTAATTGCCTGCCTAATTAACTGCTTAATTGCTTAACTAATTAACTGCCTAATTGCCTGCTTAATTAACTGCCTATTTGCCTGCCTAGTTGCCTGCATAATTGCTTGCCTAATTAACTGCCTTATTGCCTGCCTAATTCCCTGCTCTATTGCCTGCCTAATTAACTGCCTAACTGTCTGCCTAATTAACTGCCTAATTAAGTGCCTAATTGCCTGCCTTATTAACTGCCTAATTTCCTGCCTGATTGCCTGCATAATTAACTGCCTAATTAACTGCCAAATGCCTGCCTATTTGACTGCCTAATTAACTGCCAAATTGACTGCCAAATTATCTGCCTAATTGACTGCCTTATTGCCTGCCTAATTGCTTGCCTAATTGTCTGCCTAATTACCTGCCAAATTGCCTGCCTACCTAATAAACTGCTTAATTGCATTCCTAATTGCCTGCCTGCCTAATTGCTTCCCTAATTAACTGCCTAATTGCCTGCTTAATTAACTGCCTAATTGCTTGCCTAATTGCCTGCCTAATTAACTGCCTAATTAGGTGCCTAATTGCCTGCCTTATTAACTGCTAAATTTCATGCCTTATTGCCTGCCTAATTGCCTGCATATTTAACTGCTTAATTGCTTGACTAATTAACTGCCTAATTGCCTGCTTAATTAACTGCCTATTTGCCTGCATAGTTGCCTGCATAATTGCTTGCCTAATTAACTGCCTTATTGCCTGCCTAATTGCCTGCTCTATTGCCTGCCTAATTAACTGCCTAACTGCCTGCCTAATTAACTGCCTAATTAAGTGCCTAATTGCCTGCCTTATTAACTGCCTTATTTCCTGCATTATTGCCTGCCTAATTAACTGCCTAATTGCCTGCCTAATTGCCTGCATAATTCTTTGCCTAATTAATTGCCTTATTGCCTGCTCTATTGCCTGCCTAATTAACTGCCTAACTGCCTGCCTAATTACTGCCTAATTAAGTGCCTAATTGCCTGCCTAATTAAATGCCTAATATCCTGCCTAATTACCTGCATAATTAACTGCCTAATTAACTGCCTAATTGCCTGCCTATTTGACTGCCTAATAAACTGCCTAATTGACTGCCAAATTATCTGCCTAATTGACTGCCTTATTGCCTGCCTAATTGCTTAACTAATTGTCTGCCTAATTATCTGCCAAATTGCCTGCCTACCTAATAAACTGCTTAATTGTATTCCTAATTGCCTGCCTGCCTAATTGCTTCCCTAATTAACTGCCTAATTGCCTGCTTAATTAACTGCCTAATTGCTTGCCTAATTGCCAGCATAATTAACTGCCTAATTAGGTGACTAATTGCCTGCCTTATTAACTGCTAAATTTCATGCCTTATTGCCTGCCTAATTGCCTGCATAATTAACTGCTTATTGCTTGACTAATTAACTGCCTAATTGCCTGCCTAATTGCCTGCATAATTCAACTGCCTTATTGCCTGCTCTATTGCCTGCCTAATTAACTGCCTAACTGCCTGCCTAATTACTGCCTAATTAAGTGCCTAATTGCCTGCCTAATTAAATGCCTAATATCCTGCCTAA
The DNA here is from genome assembly GCF_032445375.1 of Bacillus rossius redtenbacheri. NCBI lineage: Eukaryota > Metazoa > Arthropoda > Insecta > Phasmatodea > Bacillidae > Bacillus > Bacillus rossius. The sequence continues at coordinate 39,459 of NW_026962314.1, forward strand.
TTACCTGCATAATTAACTGCCTAATTAACTGCCTAATTGCCTGCCTATTTGACTGCCTAATAAACTGCCTAATTGACTGCCAAATTATCTGCCTAATTGACTGCCTTATTGCCTGCCTAATTGCTTAACTAATTGTCTGCCTATTTATCTGCCAAATTGCCTGCCTACCTAATAAACTGCTTAATTGCATTCCTAATTGCCTGCCTGCCTAATTGCTTCCCTAATTAACTGCCTAATTGCCTGCATAATTAACTGCCTAATTGCTTGCCTAATTGCCTGCCTTATTAAATGCCTAATTAAGTGCCTAATTGCCTGCCTTATTAACTGCTAAATTTCCTGCCTTATTGCCTGCCTAATTGCCTGCCTAATTAACTGCTTAATTGCTTGACTAATTAACTGCCTAATTGCCTGCTTAATTAACTGCCTATTTGCCTGCCTAATTGCCTGCATAATTGCTTGCCTAATTAACTGCCTTATTGCCTGCCTAATTGCATGCTCTATTGCCTGCCTAATTAACATGCCTAACTGTTTGCCCTAATTAACTGCCTAATTAAGTGCCTAATTGCCTGTCTTATTAACGGCCTAATTTCCTGCCTTATTGCCTGCCTAATTAACTGCCTAATTGCCTGCATAATTAACTGCCTAATTACCTGCTTTATTAACTGCCTAATTGCCTGCCTAACTGCCTGCCTAATTATCTGCCTATTTGCCTGCCTAATAAACTGCCTAATAGCCTGCCAAATTGCCTGCCTAATTGCCTGCCTAATTGCCTGCCTTATTGCCTGCCTGCCTGCTTAAATGCCTGCTTAATTGCCTTCCTAATTGCCTGTCTTATTAACTGCCTAATTGTCTGCTTAATTGACTGCCTAATTACCTGCTTAATTGCCTGCCTATTTGCCTGCATAATTGCCTGCTTAATTACCTGCTTAATTGCCTGCCTAATTAACTGCCTGATTGACTGTCTAATTGCTTGTCTAATTGTCTACCTAATTACCTGCCAATTTGCCTGCCTACCAAATAAACTGTTTAATTGCATTCCTAATTGCCTGCGCGCCTAATATCTTCCCTAATTAACAGCCTGATTGCCTGCTAATTGCCTGCCTAGTTAACTGCCTATTATTCTGCCTAATAAACTGCCTAATTGCCTGCCTAATTGCATGCCAGCCTAAATGCCTGCTTAATTGCCTTCCTAATTGCCTGCCATATTAACTACCTAATTGCCCGCATAATTAACTGCCTAATTGCCTGCCTAAATAACTGCTTAATTGCCTGCCTATTTGCCAGTTTAATTGCCTGCCTAATTAACTGCCTAACTGGCTGCCTAATTGCCTGCCTATTAACTTCCTGCCTAATTGCTTGCCTAATTAACTGCCTAATTGCCTGCCCAATTGCCTGCCAAATTGCCTGCCTAATTAATTGCGTAATTGCTTGCTAATTAACTGCCTTATTGCCTGCCTAATTGCCTGCCTAATTGCCTGCCTAATTGTCTGCCTGACAAATATCCTGCCTAATTTCCAGCCTAATTACTTGCCTAATTATCTGCCTAATTAAATGCCTAATTGCCTGCCTAATTGGCTGTCTTATTGCCTGCCTATTTGCCTGCCTTATTGCCTGCTTAATTAACTGCCTAATTACATGCCTAATTGCCTGCCTAATTAGCTGCATTATTGCTTGCCTTACTAACTGCCTTATTGCCTGCCTTATTGCCTGCCTAATCATCTGTCTTATTGCCTGCCCAATTAACTGCCTAATTGCCTGTCTAATTGCCTGCCTAATTAACTGCCAAATTGCCTGCTTGCCTAATTTATTGCTTAATTGCCTGCCACTAATTGCCTGCCTGCCAAATTACCTGCTTAATAGCATGCCTAATACCTGCTTAATAGCCTGCTTATTAGGGGCCTTATTAACTGCCTAATTGCCTGCCTAATTAACTGCCTAATTGCCTGCCTAATTGGCTGCCTAATTAACTGGCTAATTGCCTGCCTAAACAACTGCCTAATTTCCTGCCTAATTGCCTGCCTAATTACGGCCTAATTGCCTGCCTAATTAACTGCCTAATTATCTGCCTAATTGCTTGCCTAATTGCCTGTCCATTTACCTGCCTAATTATCTCCCTAATTGCCTGCCTAATTAACTACCTAATTGCCTGCCTAATTGCCTGCATAATTCTTTGCCTAATTAACTGCCTTATTGCCTGCCCAATTGCCTGCTCCATTGCCTGCCTAATTAACTGCCTAACTGCCTGCCTAATTAACTTCCTAATTTTGTGCCTAATTGCCTGCCTAATTAAATGCCTAATATCCTGCCTGATTGCCTGCCTAATTGCCTGCCTAATTAACTGCCTAATTAACTGCCTAATTGCCTGCCTATTTGTCTGCCTAATTAACTGCCAAATTGACTGCCAAATTATCTGCCCTAATTGACTGCCTTATTGCCTGCCTAATTGCTTGCCTAATTGTCTGCCTAATTACCTGCCAAATTGCCTGCCTACCTAATAAACTGCTTAATTGCATTCCTAATTGCCTGCCTGCCTAATTGCTTCCCTAATTTAACTGCCTTATTGCCTGCTTAATTAACTGCCTAATTGCTTGCCTAATTGCCTGCCTAATTAACTGCCTAATTAAGTGCCTAATTGCCTGCCTTATTAACTGCTAAATTTCATGCCTAATTGCCTGCCTAATTGCCTGCCTAATTAACTGCTTAATTGCTTAACTAATTAACTGCCTAATTGCCTGCTTAATTAACTGCCTATTTGCCTGCCTAGTTGCCTGCATAATTGCTTGCCTAATTAACTGCCTTATTGCCTGCCTAATTGCCTGCTCTATTGCCTGCCTAATTAACTGCCTAACTGCCTGCCTAATTAACTGCCTAATTAAGTGCCTAATTGCCTGCCTTATTAACTGCCTAATTTCCTGCCTGATTGCCTGCATAATTAACTGCCTAATTAAGTGCCTATTTGACTGCCTAATTAACTGCCAAATTGACTGCCAAATTATCTGCCTAATTGACTGCCTTATTGCCTGCCTAATTGCTTGCCTAATTGTCTGCCTAATTACCTGCCAAATTGCCTGCCTACCTAATAAACTGCTTAATTGCATTCCTAATTGCCTGCCTGCCTAATTGCTTCCCTAATTAACTGCCTAATTGCCTGCTTAAATAACTGCCTAATTGCTTGCCTAATTGCCTGCCTAATTAACTGCTAAATTTCATGCCTTATTGCCTGCCTAATTGCCTGCATAATTAACTGCTTAATTGCTTGACTAATTAACTGCCTAATTGCCTGCTTAATTAACTGCCTATTTGCCTGCCTAGTTGCCTGCATAATTGCTTGCCTAATTAACTGCCTTATTGCCTGCCTAATTGCCTGCTCTATTGCCTGCCTAATTAACTGCCTAACTGCCTGCCTAATTAAATGCCTAATTAAGTGCCTAATTGCCTGCCTTATTAACTGCCTAATTTCCTGCATTATTGCCTGCCTAATTAACTGCCTAATTGCCTGCCTAATTGCCTGCATAATTCTTTGCCTAATTAATTGCCTTATTGCCTGCTCTATTGCCTGCCTAATTAACTGCCTAACTGCCTGCCCTAATTACTGCCTAATTAAGTGCCTAATTGCCTGCCTAATTAAATGCCTAATATCCTGCCTAATTACCTGCATAATTAACTGCCTAATTAACTGCCTAATTGCCTGCCTATTTGACTGCCTAATAAACTGCCTAATTGACTGCCAAATTATCTGCCTAATTGACTGCCTTATTGCCTGCCTAATTGCTTAACTAATTGTCTGCCTAATTATCTGCCAAATTGCCTGCCTACCTAATAAACTGCTTAATTGCATTCCTAATTGCCTGCCTGCCTAATTGCTTCCCTAATTAACTGCCTAATTGCCTGCATAATTAACTGCCTAATTGCTTGCCTAATTGACTGCCTTATTAAATGCCTAATTAAGTGCCTAATTGCCTGCCTTATTAACTACTAAATTTCATGCCTTATTGCCTGCCTAATTGCCTGCCTAATTAACTGCTTAATTGCTTGACTAATTAACTGCTTAATTGCCTGCTTAATTAACTGCCTATTTGCCTGCCTAATTGCCTGCATAATTGCTTGCCTAATTAACTGCCTTATTGCCTGCCTAATTGCCTGCTCTATTGCCTGCCTAATTAACTGCCTAACTGTTTGCCTAATTAACTGCCTAATTAAGTGCCTAATTGCCTGCCTTATTAACGGCCTAATTTCCTGCCTTATTGCCTGCCTAATTACTGCCTAATTGCCTGCCTAATTAACTGCATAATTGCCTGCTTTATTAACTGCCTAATTGCCTGCCTAATTGCCTGCCTAATTATCTGCAATTTGCCTGCCTAATAAACTGCCTAATTGCCTGCCAAATTGCCTGCCTAATTGCCTGTCTAATTGCCTGCCTTATTGCCTGCCTGCCTGCTTAAATGCCTGCTTAATTGCCTTCCTAATTGCCTGTCTTATTAACTGCCTAATTGTCTGCTTAATTGACTGCCTAATTACCTGCTTAATTGCCTGCCTATTTGCCTGCATAATTGCCTGCTTAATTACCTGCTTAATTGCCTGCCTAATTAACTGCCTGATTGACTGTCTAATTGCTTGTCTAATTGTCTACCTAATTACCTGCCAAATTGCCTGCCTACCAAATAAACTGTTTAATTGCATTGCTAATTGCCTGCGCGCCTAATATCTTCCCTAATTAACTGCCTAATTGCCTGCTAATTGCCTGCCTAATTAACTGCCTATTATTCTGCCTAATAAACTGCCTAATTGCCTGCCAAATTGTCTGCCTAATTGCATGCCAGCCTAAATGCCTGCTTAATTGCCTTCCTAATTGCCTGCCATATTAACTGCCTAATTGCCCGCATAATTAACTGCCTAATTGCCTGCCTAAATGCCTGCTTAATTGCCTGCCTATTTGCCAGTTTAATTGCCTGCCTAATTAACTGCCTAACTGCCTGCCTAATTGCCTGCCTAATTAACTTCCTTCCTAATTGCTTGCCTAATTAACTGCCTAATTGCCTGCCAATTGCCTGCCAAATTGCCTGCCTAATTAATTGCGTAATTGCTTGCTAATTAACTGCCTTATTGCCTGCCTAATTGCCTGCCTAATTGCCTGCCTAATTGTCTGCCTGACAAATATCCTGCCTAATTGCCAGCCTAATTACTTGCCTAATTATCTGCCTAATTAAATGCCTAATTGCCTGCCTAATTGGCTGTCTTATTGCCTGCCTATTTGCCTGCCTTATTGCCTGCTTAATTACTTGCCTAATTACCTGCCTAATTGCCTGCCTAATTAGCTGCATTATTGCTTGCCTTACTAACTGCCTTATTGCCTGCCTTATTGCCTGCCTAATCATCTGTCTTATTGCCTGCCCAATTAACTGCCTAATTGCCTGTCTAATTGCCTGCCTAATTAACTGCCAAATTGCCTGCTTGCCTAATTTATTGCTTAATTGCCTGCACTAATTGCCTGCCTGCCAAATTACCTGCTTAATAGCATGCCTAATTACCTGCTTAATAGCCTGCTTATTAGGGGCCTTATTAACTGCCTAATTGCCTGCCTAATTAACTGCCTAATTGCCGGCCAAATTGGCTGCCTAATTAACTGGCTAATTGCCTGCCTAATCAACTGCCTAATTTCCTGCCTAATTGCCTGCCTAATTACGGCCTAATTGCCTGCCTAATTAACTGCCTAATTATGTGCGTAATTGCTTGCCTAATTGCCTGTCCATTTACCTGCCTAATTATCTCCCTAATTGCCTGCCTAATTAACTACCTAATTGCCTGCCTAATTGCCTGCATAATTCTTTGCCTAATTAACTGCCTTATTGCCTGCCCAATTGCCTGCTCCATTGCCTGCCTAATTAACTGCCTAACTGCCTGCCTAATTAACTTCCTAATTTTGTGCCTAATTGCCTGCCTAATTAAATGCCTAATATCCTGCCTGATTGCCTGCCTAATTGCCTGCCTATTTAACTGCCTAATCAACTGCCTAATTGCCTGCCTATTTGACTGCCTAATTAACTGCCAAATTGACTGCCAAATTATCTGCCTAATTGACTGCCTTATTGCCTGCCTAATTGCTTGCCTAATTGTCTGCCTAATTACCTGCCAAATTGCCTGCCTACCTAATAAACTGCTTAATTGCATTCCTAATTGCCTGCCTGCCTAATTGCTTCCCTAATTAACTGCCTAATTGCCTGCTTAATTAACTGCCTAATTGCTTGCCTAATTGCCTGCCTAATTAACTGCTTAATTGCTTAACTAATTAACTGCCTAATTGCCTGCTTAATTAACTGCCTATTTGCCTGCCTAGTTGCCTGCATAATTGCTTGCCTAATTAACTGCCTTATTGCCTGCCTAATTGCCTGCTCTATTGCCTGCCTAATTAACTGCCTGCCTAATTAACTGCCTAATTAAGTGCCTAATTGCCTGCCTTATTAACTGCCTAATTTCCTGCCTTATTGCCTGCCTAATTAACTGCCTAATTGCCTGCCTAATTAACTGCCTAATTGCCTGCCTAATTAACTGCCTAATTGCCTGCCTAATTGCCTGCCTAATTAACTGCCTATTTGCCTGCCTAATAAACTGCCTGATTGACTGCCTAATTGCTTGACTAATTGCCTGCTCCATTGCCTGCCTAATTAACTGACTAACTGCCTGCCTAATTAACTGCCTAATTTTGTGCCTAATTGCCTGCCTAATTAAATGCCTAATATCCTGCCTGATTGCCTGCCTAATTGCCTGCCTAATTGCCTGCCTAATTGCCTGCCTTATTGCCTGCCTGCCTGCCTAAATGCCGTCTTAATTGCCTTCCTAATTGCCTGCCTATTTGCCTGCATAATTGCCTGCATAATTGCCTGCCTAATTACCTGCTTAATTGCCTGCCTAATTAACTGCCTGATTGACTGCCTAATTGTTTGTCTTATTGTCTGCCAAATTACCTGCCAAATTGCCTGCCTAACTAATAAACTGTTTAATTGCATTCCTAATATCCTGCGCGCCTAATATCTTCCCTAATTAACTGCCTAATTGCCTGCCTAATTGCCTGCCTAATTGTCTGCTCACTATTTGCCTGCCTAATTGCCTGCCTAATTGCCTGCCTAATTACCTGCCTAATTGCCTGCCTAATTGTCTGCCTAATTGTCTGCCTGACAAATATCCTGCCTAATTGCCAGCCTAATTGGCTGTCTTATTGCCTGCCTATTTGCCTGCCTTATTGCCTGCTTAATTAACTGCCTAATTGCCTGCCTAATTGCCTGCCTAATTAGCTGCATAATTGCTTGCCTTACTAACTGCCTTATTGCCTGCCTTATTGCCTGCCTAATCATCTGTCTTATTGCCTGCCTAATTCCCTGCTTAATTGCCTGCCTAATTAACTGCTTTTTGCCTGCCTTATTAACTGCCTAATTGACAGCCTCATTGCCTGCCTAATTGCCTGCCTAATTAACTGCCTAATTGCCTGCCTAATTGTCTGCTCAATATTTGCCTGCCTAATTGCCTGCCTAATTGCCTGCCTATTTAACTGCCTTATTGCCTGCCTAATCAACTGACTAATTGCCTGCCTCATTGCCTGCCTAATTAACTGCCTAATTGCCTGCCTTATTGCCTGTCTAATTGTCTGCTCACTATTTGCCTGCCTAATTGCCTCCTTAATTGCCTGCCTAATTGCCTGTCTAATTAACTGCCTAATTAACTGCCTTACTGCCTGCCTAATTGCCTGCCTGCCTAATTGCCTGCCAGCCTAATTGCCTGCCTGCCTAATTTCCTGCCTATTTTAGTGCCTTATTGCCTGCCGAATTTACTGCCTAATTGCCTGCCTAATTGCCTGCCTAATTTCCTGCCTATTTAACTGCCTAATTAACTGCCTAATAAACTGTCTATTTGCCTGCCTAATTACTGCCTAATTAACTGCCTAATTTCCTGCCTTTTTGCCTGCCTAATTGCCTGCCTAATTAATTGTCTAATTGCCAGCCTAATTAACTGTCTAATTTCCTGCCTAATTAACTGCCTAATTTCCTGCCTTATTGCCTGCCTATTTGCCTGCCTAATTAACTACCTAATTGCCTGCCTAATTGCCTGCCTAATTGCCTGCCTAATTAACTGCCTAATTGCCTGACTAATTCTCTGCCTTACTGCCTGCCTAATTTCCTGCCTGCCTAAATGCCTGAATATTTGCTTGCCTAATTTCCTGCCCAATTGCCTGCCTAATTACTTGCCTAATTGTCTGCCTAATAAACTGCCTAATTACCTGCCTACTTGCCTGCCTAATTAACTGCCTAATTGCCTGCCTAATTACCTGCCTAATTGCCTGCCTAATTAACTGCCTAAATGCCTGCCCAATTAACTGCCTAATTGCCTGCCTAATTGCCTGCCTAATTACCTGCCAAATTGCCTGCTTACCTAATATACTGCTTAATTGCCTGCACTAATTGCCTGCCTGCCAAATTACCTGTTTAATAGCATGCCTAATTACCTGCTTAATAGCCTGCCTAATTAGGGGGCCTATTAACTGCATTGCCTGCCTGCTTATTAACTGCCTAATTGCCTGCCTAATTAACTGGCTAATTGCCTGCCTAATCAACTGCTTAATTTTCCTGCCTAATTGCCTGCCTAATTAACTGCCAAATTGCCTGCCTAATTAACTGCCTAATTATCTGCCTAATTGCTTGCCTAATTGCCTGTCCATTTACCTGCCTAATTATCTCCCTAATTGCCTGCCTAATTAACTACCTAATTGCCTGCTTAATTGCCTGCATAATTCTTTGCCTAATTAATTGCCTTATTGCCTGCTTAATTGCCTGCTCTATTGCCTGCCTAATTAACTGCCTAACTGCTGCCTAATTACTGCCTAATTAAGTGCCTAATTGCCTGCCTAATTAAATGCCTAATATCCTGCCTAATTACCTGCATAATTAACTGCCTAATTAACTGCCTAATTGCCTGCCTATTTGACTGCCTAATAAACTGCCAAATTGACTGCCAAATTATCTGCCTAATTGACTGCCTTATTGCCTGCCTAATTGCTTGCCTAATTGTCTGCCTAATTACCTGCCAAATTGCCTGCCTACCTAATAAACTGCTTAATTGCATTCCTAATTGCCTGCCTGCCTAATTGCTTCCCTAATTAACTGCCTAATTGCCTGCTTAATTAACTGCCTAATTGCTTGCCTAATTGCCTGCCTAATTAACTGCCTAATTAAGTGCCTAATTGCCTGCCTTATTAACTGCTAAATTTCATGCCTAATTGCCTGCCTAATTGCCTGCCTAATTAACTGCTTAATTGCTTAACTAATTAACTGCCTAATTGCCTGCTTAATTAACTGCCTATTTGCCTGCCTAGTTGCCTGCATAATTGCTTGCCTAATTAACTGCCTTATTGCCTGCCTAATTGCCTGCTCTATTGCCTGCCTAATTAACTGCCTAACTGCCTGCCTAATTAACTGCCTAATTAAGTGCCTAATTGCCTGCCTTATTAACTGCCTAATTTCCTGCCTGATTGCCTGCATAATTAACTGCCTAATTAACTGCCAAATGCCTGCCTATTTGACTGCCTAATTAACTGCCAAATTAACTGCCAAATTATCTGCCTAATTGACTGCCTTATTGCCTGCCTAATTGCTTGCCTAATTGTCTGCCTAATTACCTGCCAAATTGCCTGCCTACCTAATAAACTGCTTAATTGCATTCCTAATTGCCTGCCTGCCTAATTGCTTCCCTAATTAACTGCCTAATTGCCTGCTTAATTAAGTGCCTAATTGCTTGCCTAATTGCCTGCATAATTCTTTGCCTAATTTATTGCCTTATTGCCTGCTCTATTGCCTGCCTAATTAACTGCCTAACTGCCTGCCTAATTACTGCCTAATTAAGTGCCTAATTGCCTGCCTAATTAAATGCCTAATATCCTGCCTAATTACCTGCATAATTAACTGCCTAATTAACTGCCTAATTGCCTGCCTATTTGACTGCCTAATAAACTGCCTAATTGACTGCCAAATTATCTGCCTAATTGACTGCCTTATTGCCTGCCTAATTGCTTAACTAATTGTCTGCCTAATTATCTGCCAAATTGCCTGCCTACCTAATAAACTGCTTAATTGCATTCCTAATTGCCTGCCTGCCTAATTGCTTCCCTAATTAACTGCCTAATTGCCTGCATAATCAACTGCCTAATTGCTTGCCTAATTGACTGCCTTATTAAATGCCTAATTAAGTTCCTAATTGCCTGCCTTATTAACTACTAAATTTCATGCCTTATTGCCTGCCTAATTGCCTGCCTAATTAACTGCTTAATTGCTTGACTAATTAACTGCTTAATTGCCTGCTTAATTAACTGCCTATTTGCCTGCCTAATTGCCTGCATAATTGCTTGCCTAATTAACTGCCTTATTGCCTGCCTAATTGCCTGCTCTATTGCCTGCCTAATTAACTGCCTAACTGTTTGCCTAATTAACTGCCTAATTAAGTGCCTAATTGCCTGCCTTATTAACGGCCTAATTTCCTGCCTTATTGCCTGCCTAATTAACTGCCTAATTGCCTGCCTAATTAACTGCATAATTGCCTGCTTTATTAACTGCCTAATTGCCTGCCTAATTGCCTGCCTAATTATCTGCAATTTGCCTGCCTAATAAACTGCCTAATTGCCTGCCAAATTGCCTGCCTAATTGCCTGTCTAATTGCCTGCCTTATTGCCTGCCTGCCTGCTTAAATGCCTGCTTAATTGCCTTCCTAATTGCCTGTCTTATTAACTGCCTAATTGTCTGCTTAATTGACTGCCTAATTACCTGCTTAATTGCCTGCCTATTTGCCTGCATAATTGCCTGCTTAATTACCTGCTTAATTGCCTGCCTAATTAACTGCCTGATTGACTGTCTAATTGCTTGTCTAATTGTCTACCTAATTACCTGCCAAATTGCCTGCCTACCAAATAAACTGTTTAATTGCATTGCTAATTGCCTGCGCGCCTAATATCTTCCCTAATTAACTGCCTAATTGCCTGCTAATTGCCTGCCTAATTAACTGCCTATTATTCTGCCTAATAAACTGCCTAATTGCCTGCCAAATTGTCTGCCTAATTGCATGCCAGCCTAAATGCCTGCTTAATTGCCTTCCTAATTGCCTGCAATATTAACTGCCTAATTGCCCGCATAATTAACTGCCTAATTGCCTGCCTAAATGCCTGCTTAATTGCCTGCCTATTTGCCAGTTTAATTGCCTGCCTAATTAACTGCCTAACTGCCTGCCTAATTGCCTGCCTAATTAACTTCCTGCCTAATTGCTTGCCTAATTAACTGCCTAATTGCCTGCCCAATTGCCTGCCAAATTGCCTGCCTAATTAATTGCGTAATTGCTTGCTAATTAACTGCCTTATTGCCTGCCTAATTGCCTGCCTAATTGCCTGCCTAATTGTCTGCCTGACAAATATCCTGCCTAATTGCCAGCCTAATTACTTGCCTAATTATCTGCCTAATTAAATGCCTAATTGCCTGCCTAATTGGCTGTCTTATTGCCTGCCTATTTGCCTGCCTTATTGCCTGCTTAATTAACTGCCTAATTACCTGCCTAATTGCCTGCCTAATTAGCTGCATTATTGCTTGCCTTACTAACTGCCTTATTGCCTGCCTTATTGCCTGCCTAATCATCTGTCTTATTGCCTGCCCAATTAACTGCCTAATTAACTGCCAAATTGCCTGCTTGCCTAATTTATTGCTTAATTGCCTGCACTAATTGCCTGCCTGCCAAATTACCTGCTTAATAGCATGCCTAATTACCTGCTTAATAGCCTGCTTATTAGGGGCCTTATTAACTGCCTAATTGCCTGCCTAATTAACTGCCTAATTGCCTGCCTAATTGCCTGCCTAATTGGCTGCCTAATTAACTGGCTAATTGCCTGCCTAATCAACTGCCTAATTTCCTGCCTAATTGCCTGCCTAATTACGGCCTAATTGCCTGCCTAATTAACTGCCTAATTATCTGCCTAATTGCTTGCCTAATTGCCTGTCCATTTACCTGCCTAATTATCTCCCTAATTGCCTGCCTAATTAACTACCTAATTGCCTGCCTAATTGCCTGCATAATTCTTTGCCTAATTAACTGCCTTATTGCCTGCCCAATTGCCTGCTCCATTGCCTGCCTAATTAACTGCCTAACTGCCTGCCTAATTAACTTCCTAATTTTGTGCCTAATTGCCTGCCTAATTAAATGCCTAATATCCTGCCTGATTGCCTGCCTAATTGCCTGCCTATTTAACTGCCTAATTAACTGCCTAAATGCCTGCCTATTTGACTGCCTAATTAACTGCCAAATTGACTGCCAAATTATCTGCCTAATTGACTGCCTTATTGCCTGCCTAATTGCTTGCCTAATTGTCTGCCTAATTACCTGCCAAATTGCCTGCCTACCTAATAAACTGCTTAATTGCATTCCTAATTGCCTGCCTGCCTAATTGCTTCCCTAATTAACTGCCTAATTGCCTGCTTAATTAACTGCCTAATTGCTTGCCTAATTGCCTGCCTAATTAACTGCTTAATTGCTTAACTAATTAACTGCCTAATTGCCTGCTTAATTAACTGCCTATTTGCCTGCCTAGTTGCCTGCATAATTGCTTGCCTAATTAACTGCCTTATTGCCTGCCTAATTGCCTGCTCTATTGCCTGCCTAATTAACTGCCTGCCTAATTAACTGCCTAATTAAGTGCCTAATTGCCTGCCTTATTAACTGCCTAATTTCCTGCCTTATTGCCTGCCTAATTAACTGCCTAATTGCCTGCCTAATTAACTGCCTAATTGCCTGCCTAATTAACTGCCTAATTGCCTGCCTAATTGCCTGCCTAATTAACTGCCTATTTGCCTGCCTAATAAACTGCCTGATTGACTGCCTAATTGCTTGACTAATTGCCTGCTCCATTGCCTGCCTAATTAACTGACTAACTGCCTGCCTAATTAACTGCCTAATTTTGTGCCTAATTGCCTGCCTAATTAAATGCCTAATATCCTGCCTGATTGCCTGCCTAATTGCCTGCCTAATTGCCTGCCTAATTGCCTGCCTTTTGCCTGCCTGCCTGCCTAAATGCCGTCTTAATTGCCTTCCTAATTGCCTGCCTTATTAACTGCCTCATTGCCTGCCCAATTAACTGCCTAATTACCTGCTAAATTGCCTGCCTATTTGCCTGCATAATTGCCTGCATAATTGCCTGCCTAATTACCTGCTTAATTGCCTGCCTAATTAACTGCCTGATTGACTGCCTAATTGTTTGTCTTATTGTCTGCCAAATTACCTGCCAAATTGCCTGCCTAACTAATAAACTGTTTAATTGCATTCCTAATATCCTGCGCGCCTAATATCTTCCCTAATTAACTGCCTAATTGCCTGCCTAATTGCCTGCCTAATTGTCTGCTCACTATTTGCCTGCCTAATTGCCTGCCTAATTGCCTGCCTAATTACCTGCCTAATTGCCTGCCTAATTGTCTGCCTAATTGTCTGCCTGACAAATATCCTGCCTAATTGCCAGCCTAATTGGCTGTCTTATTGCCTGCCTATTTGCCTGCCTTATTGCCTGCTTAATTAACTGCCTAATTGCCTGCCTAATTGCCTGCCTAATTAGCTGCATAATTGCTTGCCTTACTAACTGCCTTATTGCCTGCCTTATTGCCTGCCTAATCATCTGTCTTATTGCCTGCCTAATTCCCTGCTTAATTGCCTGCCTAATTAACTGCTTTTTGCCTGCCTTATTAACTGCCTAATTGACAGCCTCATTGCCTGCCTAATTGCCTGCCTAATTAACTGCCTAATTGCCTGCCTAATTGTCTGCTCAATATTTGCCTGCCTAATTGCCTGCCTAATTGCCTGCCTATTTAACTGCCTAATTGCCTGCCTAATCAACTGACTAATTGCCTGCCTCATTGCCTGCCTAATTAACTGCCTAATTGCCTGCCTTATTGCCTGTCTAATTGTCTGCTCACTATTTGCCTGCCTAATTGCCTCCTTAATTGCCTGCCTAATTGCCTGTCTAAATAACTGCCTAATTAACTGCCTTACTGCCTGCCTAATTGCCTGCCTGCCTAATTGCCTGCCAGCCTAATTGCCTGCCTGCCTAATTTCCTGCCTATTTTAGTGCCTTATTGCCTGCCGAATTTACTGCCTAATTGCCTGCCTAATTGCCTGCCTAATTTCCTGCCTATTTAACTGCCTAATTAACTGCCTAATAAACTGTCTATTTGCCTGCCTAATTACTGCCTAATTAACTGCCTAATTAACCTGCCTTTTTGCCTGCCTAATTGCCTGCCTAATTAATTGTCTAATTGCCAGCCTAATTAACTGTCTAATTTCCTGCCTTATTGCCTGCCTATTTGCCTGCCTAATTAACTACCTAATTGCCTGCCTAATTGCCTGCCTAATTGCCTGCCTAATTAACTGCCTAATTGCCTGCCTAATTCTCTGCCTTACTGCCTGCCTAATTTCCTGCCTGCCTAAATGCCTGAATATTTGCCTGCCTAATTTCCTGCCCAATTGCCTGCCTAATTACTTGCCTAATTTCCTGCCTTTTTGCCTGCCTAATTGCCTGCCTAATTAATTGTCTAATTGCCAGCCTAATTAACTGTCTAATTTCCTGCCTAATTAACTGCCTAATTTCCTGCCTTATTGCCTGCCTATTTGCCTGCCTAATTAACTACCTAATTGCCTGCCTAATTGCCTGCCTAATTGCCTGCCTAATTAACTGCCTAATTGCCTGACTAATTCTCTGCCTTACTGCCTGCCTAATTTCCTGCCTGCCTAAATGCCTGAATATTTGCTTGCCTAATTTCCTGCCCAATTGCCTGCCTAATTACTTGCCTAATTGTCTGCCTAATAAACTGCCTAATTACCTGCCTACTTGCCTGCCTAATTAACTGCCTAATTGCCTGCCTAATTACCTGCCTAATTGCCTGCCTAATTAACTGCCTAAATGCCTGCCCAATTAACTGCCTAATTGCCTGCCTAATTGCCTGCCTAATTACCTGCCAAATTGCCTGCTTACCTAATATACTGCTTAATTGCCTGCACTAATTGCCTGCCTGCCAAATTACCTGTTTAATAGCATGCCTAATTACCTGCTTAATAGCCTGCCTAATTAGGGGCCTATTAACTGCATTGCCTGCCTGCTTATTAACTGCCTAATTGCCTGCCTAATTAACTGGCTAATTGCCTGCCTAATCAACTGCTTAATTTCCTGCCTAATTGCCTGCCTAATTAACTGCCAAATTGCCTGCCTAATTAACTGCCTAATTATCTGCCTAATTGCTTGCCTAATTGCCTGTCCATTTACCTGCCTAATTATCTCCCTAATTGCCTGCCTAATTAACTACCTAATTGCCTGCTTAATTGCCTGCATAATTCTTTGCCTAATTAATTGCCTTATTGCCTGCTTAATTGCCTGCTCTATTGCCTGCCTAATTAACTGCCTAACTGCTGCCTAATTACTGCCTAATTAAGTGCCTAATTGCCTGCCTAATTAAATGCCTAATATCCTGCCTAATTACCTGCATAATTAACTGCCTAATTAACTGCCTAATTGCCTGCCTATTTGACTGCCTAATAAACTGCCAAATTGACTGCCAAATTATCTGCCTAATTGACTGCCTTATTGCCTGCCTAATTGCTTGCCTAATTGTCTGCCTAATTACCTGCCAAATTGCCTGCCTACCTAATAAACTGCTTAATTGCATTCCTAATTGCCTGCCTGCCTAATTGCTTCCCTAATTAACTGCCTAATTGCCTGCTTAATTAACTGCCTAATTGCTTGCCTAATTGCCTGCCTAATTAACTGCCTAATTAAGTGCCTAATTGCCTGCCTTATTAACTGCTAAATTTCATGCCTAATTGCCTGCCTAATTGCCTGCCTAATTAACTGCTTAATTGCTTAACTAATTAACTGCCTAATTGCCTGCTTAATTAACTGCCTATTTGCCTGCCTAGTTGCCTGCATAATTGCTTGCCTAATTAACTGCCTTATTGCCTGCCTAATTGCCTGCTCTATTGCCTGCCTAATTAACTGCCTAACTGCCTGCCTAATTAACTGCCTAATTAAGTGCCTAATTGCCTGCCTTATTAACTGCCTAATTTCCTGCCTGATTGCCTGCATAATTAACTGCCTAATTAACTGCCAAATGCCTGCCTATTTGACTGCCTAATTAACTGCCAAATTAACTGCCAAATTATCTGCCTAATTGACTGCCTTATTGCCTGCCTAATTGCTTGCCTAATTGTCTGCCTAATTACCTGCCAAATTGCCTGCCTACCTAATAAACTGCTTAATTGCATTCCTAATTGCCTGCCTGCCTAATTGCTTCCCTAATTAACTGCCTAATTGCCTGCTTAATTAAGTGCCTAATTGCTTGCCTAATTGCCTGCATAATTCTTTGCCTAATTTATTGCCTTATTGCCTGCTCTATTGCCTGCCTAATTAACTGCCTAACTGCCTGCCTAATTACTGCCTAATTAAGTGCCTAATTGCCTGCCTAATTAAATGCCTAATATCCTGCCTAATTACCTGCATAATTAACTGCCTAATTAACTGCCTAATTGCCTGCCTATTTGACTGCCTAATAAACTGCCTAATTGACTGCCAAATTATCTGCCTAATTGACTGCCTTATTGCCTGCCTAATTGCTTAACTAATTGTCTGCCTAATTATCTGCCAAATTGCCTGCCTACCTAATAAACTGCTTAATTGCATTCCTAATTGCCTGCCTGCCTAATTGCTTCCCTAATTAACTGCCTAATTGCCTGCATAATCAACTGCCTAATTGCTTGCCTAATTGACTGCCTTATTAAATGCCTAATTAAGTTCCTAATTGCCTGCCTTATTAACTACTAAATTTCATGCCTTATTGCCTGCCTAATTGCCTGCCTAATTAACTGCTTAATTGCTTGACTAATTAACTGCTTAATTGCCTGCTTAATTAACTGCCTATTTGCCTGCCTAATTGCCTGCATAATTGCTTGCCTAATTAACTGCCTTATTGCCTGCCTAATTGCCTGCTCTATTGCCTGCCTAATTAACTGCCTAACTGTTTGCCTAATTAACTGCCTAATTAAGTGCCTAATTGCCTGCCTTATTAACGGCCTAATTTCCTGCCTTATTGCCTGCCTAATTAACTGCCTAATTGCCTGCCTAATTAACTGCATAATTGCCTGCTTTATTAACTGCCTAATTGCCTGCCTAATTGCCTGCCTAATTATCTGCAATTTGCCTGCCTAATAAACTGCCTAATTGCCTGCCAAATTGCCTGCCTAATTGCCTGTCTAATTGCCTGCCTTATTGCCTGCCTGCCTGCTTAAATGCCTGCTTAATTGCCTTCCTAATTGCCTGTCTTATTAACTGCCTAATTGTCTGCTTAATTGACTGCCTAATTACCTGCTTAATTGCCTGCCTATTTGCCTGCATAATTGCCTGCTTAATTACCTGCTTAATTGCCTGCCTAATTAACTGCCTGATTGACTGTCTAATTGCTTGTCTAATTGTCTACCTAATTACCTGCCAAATTGCCTGCCTACCAAATAAACTGTTTAATTGCATTGCTAATTGCCTGCGCGCCTAATATCTTCCCTAATTAACTGCCTAATTGCCTGCTAATTGCCTGCCTAATTAACTGCCTATTATTCTGCCTAATAAACTGCCTAATTGCCTGCCAAATTGTCTGCCTAATTGCATGCCAGCCTAAATGCCTGCTTAATTGCCTTCCTAATTGCCTGCAATATTAACTGCCTAATTGCCCGCATAATTAACTGCCTAATTGCCTGCCTAAATGCCTGCTTAATTGCCTGCCTATTTGCCAGTTTAATTGCCTGCCTAATTAACTGCCTAACTGCCTGCCTAATTGCCTGCCTAATTAACTTCCTGCCTAATTGCTTGCCTAATTAACTGCCTAATTGCCTGCCCAATTGCCTGCCAAATTGCCTGCCTAATTAATTGCGTAATTGCTTGCTAATTAACTGCCTTATTGCCTGCCTAATTGCCTGCCTAATTGCCTGCCTAATTGTCTGCCTGACAAATATCCTGCCTAATTGCCAGCCTAATTACTTGCCTAATTATCTGCCTAATTAAATGCCTAATTGCCTGCCTAATTGGCTGTCTTATTGCCTGCCTATTTGCCTGCCTTATTGCCTGCTTAATTAACTGCCTAATTACCTGCCTAATTGCCTGCCTAATTAGCTGCATTATTGCTTGCCTTACTAACTGCCTTATTGCCTGCCTTATTGCCTGCCTAATCATCTGTCTTATTGCCTGCCCAATTAACTGCCTAATTAACTGCCAAATTGCCTGCTTGCCTAATTTATTGCTTAATTGCCTGCACTAATTGCCTGCCTGCCAAATTACCTGCTTAATAGCATGCCTAATTACCTGCTTAATAGCCTGCTTATTAGGGGCCTTATTAACTGCCTAATTGCCTGCCTAATTAACTGCCTAATTGCCTGCCTAATTGCCTGCCTAATTGGCTGCCTAATTAACTGGCTAATTGCCTGCCTAATCAACTGCCTAATTTCCTGCCTAATTGCCTGCCTAATTACGGCCTAATTGCCTGCCTAATTAACTGCCTAATTATCTGCCTAATTGCTTGCCTAATTGCCTGTCCATTTACCTGCCTAATTATCTCCCTAATTGCCTGCCTAATTAACTACCTAATTGCCTGCCTAATTGCCTGCATAATTCTTTGCCTAATTAACTGCCTTATTGCCTGCCCAATTGCCTGCTCCATTGCCTGCCTAATTAACTGCCTAACTGCCTGCCTAATTAACTTCCTAATTTTGTGCCTAATTGCCTGCCTAATTAAATGCCTAATATCCTGCCTGATTGCCTGCCTAATTGCCTGCCTATTTAACTGCCTAATTAACTGCCTAAATGCCTGCCTATTTGACTGCCTAATTAACTGCCAAATTGACTGCCAAATTATCTGCCTAATTGACTGCCTTATTGCCTGCCTAATTGCTTGCCTAATTGTCTGCCTAATTACCTGCCAAATTGCCTGCCTACCTAATAAACTGCTTAATTGCATTCCTAATTGCCTGCCTGCCTAATTGCTTCCCTAATTAACTGCCTAATTGCCTGCTTAATTAACTGCCTAATTGCTTGCCTAATTGCCTGCCTAATTAACTGCTTAATTGCTTAACTAATTAACTGCCTAATTGCCTGCTTAATTAACTGCCTATTTGCCTGCCTAGTTGCCTGCATAATTGCTTGCCTAATTAACTGCCTTATTGCCTGCCTAATTGCCTGCTCTATTGCCTGCCTAATTAACTGCCTGCCTAATTAACTGCCTAATTAAGTGCCTAATTGCCTGCCTTATTAACTGCCTAATTTCCTGCCTTATTGCCTGCCTAATTAACTGCCTAATTGCCTGCCTAATTAACTGCCTAATTGCCTGCCTAATTAACTGCCTAATTGCCTGCCTAATTGCCTGCCTAATTAACTGCCTATTTGCCTGCCTAATAAACTGCCTGATTGACTGCCTAATTGCTTGACTAATTGCCTGCTCCATTGCCTGCCTAATTAACTGACTAACTGCCTGCCTAATTAACTGCCTAATTTTGTGCCTAATTGCCTGCCTAATTAAATGCCTAATATCCTGCCTGATTGCCTGCCTAATTGCCTGCCTAATTGCCTGCCTAATTGCCTGCCTTTTGCCTGCCTGCCTGCCTAAATGCCGTCTTAATTGCCTTCCTAATTGCCTGCCTTATTAACTGCCTCATTGCCTGCCCAATTAACTGCCTAATTACCTGCTAAATTGCCTGCCTATTTGCCTGCATAATTGCCTGCATAATTGCCTGCCTAATTACCTGCTTAATTGCCTGCCTAATTAACTGCCTGATTGACTGCCTAATTGTTTGTCTTATTGTCTGCCAAATTACCTGCCAAATTGCCTGCCTAACTAATAAACTGTTTAATTGCATTCCTAATATCCTGCGCGCCTAATATCTTCCCTAATTAACTGCCTAATTGCCTGCCTAATTGCCTGCCTAATTGTCTGCTCACTATTTGCCTGCCTAATTGCCTGCCTAATTGCCTGCCTAATTACCTGCCTAATTGCCTGCCTAATTGTCTGCCTAATTGTCTGCCTGACAAATATCCTGCCTAATTGCCAGCCTAATTGGCTGTCTTATTGCCTGCCTATTTGCCTGCCTTATTGCCTGCTTAATTAACTGCCTAATTGCCTGCCTAATTGCCTGCCTAATTAGCTGCATAATTGCTTGCCTTACTAACTGCCTTATTGCCTGCCTTATTGCCTGCCTAATCATCTGTCTTATTGCCTGCCTAATTCCCTGCTTAATTGCCTGCCTAATTAACTGCTTTTTGCCTGCCTTATTAACTGCCTAATTGACAGCCTCATTGCCTGCCTAATTGCCTGCCTAATTAACTGCCTAATTGCCTGCCTAATTGTCTGCTCAATATTTGCCTGCCTAATTGCCTGCCTAATTGCCTGCCTATTTAACTGCCTAATTGCCTGCCTAATCAACTGACTAATTGCCTGCCTCATTGCCTGCCTAATTAACTGCCTAATTGCCTGCCTTATTGCCTGTCTAATTGTCTGCTCACTATTTGCCTGCCTAATTGCCTCCTTAATTGCCTGCCTAATTGCCTGTCTAAATAACTGCCTAATTAACTGCCTTACTGCCTGCCTAATTGCCTGCCTGCCTAATTGCCTGCCAGCCTAATTGCCTGCCTGCCTAATTTCCTGCCTATTTTAGTGCCTTATTGCCTGCCGAATTTACTGCCTAATTGCCTGCCTAATTGCCTGCCTAATTTCCTGCCTATTTAACTGCCTAATTAACTGCCTAATAAACTGTATATTTGCCTGCCTAATTACTGCCTAATTAACTGCCTAATTAACCTGCCTTTTTGCCTGCCTAATTGCCTGCCTAATTAATTGTCTAATTGCCAGCCTAATTAACTGTCTAATTTCCTGCCTTATTGCCTGCCTATTTGCCTGCCTAATTAACTACCTAATTGCCTGCCTAATTGCCTGCCTAATTGCCTGCCTAATTAACTGCCTAATTGCCTGCCTAATTCTCTGCCTTACTGCCTGCCTAATTTCCTGCCTGCCTAAATGCCTGAATATTTGCCTGCCTAATTTCCTGCCCAATTGCCTGCCTAATTACTTGCCTAATTGTCTGCCTAATTAACTGCCTAATTACCTGCCTACTTGCCTGCCTAATTAACTGCCTAATTGCCTGCCTAATTGCCTGCCTAATTGCCTGCCTAATTAACTGCCTAAATGCCTGCCCAATTAACTGCCTAATTGCCTGCCAAATTGCCTGCTTACCTAATATACTGCTTAATTGCCTGCACTAATTGCCTGCCTGCCAAATTACCTGCTTAATAGCATGCCTAATTACCTGCTTAATAGCCTGCCTAATTAGGGGCCTATTAACTGCCTAATTGCCTGCCTAATTAACTGCCTAATTGCCTGCCTAATTAACTGGCTAATTGCCTGCCTAATCAACTGCCTAATTTCCTGCCTAATTGCCTGCCTAATTAACTGCCAAATTGCCTGCCTAATTAACTGCCTAATTATCTGCCTAATTGCTTGCCTAATTGCCTGTCCATTTACCTGCCTAATTATCTCCCTAATTGCCTGCCTAATTAACTACCTAATTGCCTGCTTAATTGCCTGCATAATTCTTTGCCTAATTAATTGCCTTATTGCCTGCTTAATTGCCTGCTCTATTGCCTGCCTAATTAACTGCCTAACTGCCTGCCTAATTACTGCCTAATTAAGTGCCTAATTGCCTGCCTAATTAAATGCCTAATATCCTGCCTAATTACCTGCATAATTAACTGCCTAATTAACTGCCTAATTGCCTGCCTATTTGACTGCCTAATAAACTGCCTAATTGACTGCCAAATTATCTGCCTAATTGACTGCCTTATTGCCTGCCTAATTGCTTAACTAATTGTCTGCCTATCTACCTGCCAAATTGCCTGCCTACCTAATAAACTGCTTAATTGCATTCCTAATTGCCTGCCTGCCTAATTGCTTCCCTAATTAACTGCCTAATTGCCTGCTTAATTAACTGCCTAATTGCTTGCCTAATTGCCTGCCTTATTAACTGCCTAATTAAGTGCCTAATTGCCTGCCTTATTAACTGCTAAATTTTCTGCCTTATTGCCTGCCTAATTGCCTGCCTAATTAACTACTTAATTGCTTGACTAATTAACTGCCTAATTGCCTGCTTAACTAACTGCCTATTTGCCTGCCTAATTGCCTGCATAATTGCTTGCCTAATTAACTGCCTAATTGCCTGCTTAATTAACTGCCTAATTGCTTGCCTAATTGCCTGCCTTATTAACTGCCTTTTTGCCTGCCTAATTGCCTGCTCTATTGCCTGCCTAATTAACTGCCTAACTGTTTGCCTAACTAACTGCCTAATTAAGTGCCTAATTGCCTGCCTAATTAACTGCATAATTGCCTGCCTAATTAACTGCCTAATTGCCTGCTTTATTAACTGCCTACTTGCCTGCCTAATTGCCTGCTTTATCAACTGCCTAATTGCCTGCCTAATTGCCTGCCTAATTAACTGCCTATTTGCCTGCCTAATATACTGCCTAATTGCCTGCCAAATTGCCTGCCTAATTGCCTGCCTAATTGCCTGCCTTATTGCCTGCCTGCTTAAATGCCTGCTTAATTGCCTTCCTAATTGCCTGCCTTATTTACTGCCTAATTGTCTGCTTAATTAACTGCCTAATTACCTGCTTAATTGCCTGCCTATTTGCCTGCATAATTGCCTGCTTAATTACCTGCTTAATTGCCTGCCTAATTAACTGCCTGATTGATTGTCTAATTGCTTGTCTAATTGTCTACCTAATTACCTGCCAAATTGTCTGCCTACCAAATAAACTGTTTAATTGCATTCCTAATTACCTGCGCGCCTAATATCTCCCCTAATTAACTGCCTAATTGCCTGCCTAATTGCCTGCCTATTAACTGCCTATTATTCTGCCTAATAAACTGCCTAATTGCCTGCCAAATTGCCTGCCTAATTGCATGCCAGCCTAAATGCCTGCTTAATTGCCTTCCTAATTGCCTGCCATATTAACTGCCTAATTGCCTGCATAATTAACTGCCTAATTGCATGCCTAATTGCCTGCCTATTTGCCAGTTTAATTGCCTGCCTAATTAACTGCCTGCCTAATTGCCTGCCTAAGTAACTTCCTGCCTAATTGCTTGCCTAATTGCCTGTCTAATTGTCTGCCTAATTAACTGCAAAATTGCCTGCTTTACTAACTTACTGCTTAATTGCCTGCACTAATTGCCTGCCTGCCAAATTACCTGCTTAATAGCATGCCTAATTACATGCTTAATAGCCTGCCTAATTAGGGGCTTTATTAACTGCCTAATTGCCTGCCTAATTAACTGCCTAATTGCCTGCCTAATTAGCTGCCTAATTAACTGGCTAATTGCCTGCCTAATCATCTGCTTAATTTCCTGCCTAATTGCCTGCAAATAACTGCCTAATTGCCTGCCTAATTAAATGCCTAATTATCTGCCTAATTGCTTGCCTAATTGCCTGTCCATTTACCTGCCTAATTATCTCCCTAATTGCCTGCCTAATTAACTACCTAATTGCCTGCCTAATTGCCTGCATAATTCTTTGCCTAATTAACTGCCTTATTGCCTGCCCAATTGCCTGCTCCATTGCCTGCCTAATTAACTGCCTAACTGCCTGCCTAATTAACTGCCTAATTAAGTGCCTAATTGCCTGCCTAATTAAATGCCTAATATCCTGCCTGATTGCCTGCATAATTAACTGCCTAATTAACTGCCTAATTGCCTGCCTATTTGACTGCCTAATTAACTGCCAAATTGACTGCCAAATTATCTGCCTAATTGACTGCCTTATTGCCTGCCTAATTGCTTGCCTAATTGTCTGCCTAATTACCTGCCAAATTGCCTGCCTACCTAATAAACTGCTTAATTGCATTCCTAATTGCCTGCCTGCCTAATTGCTTCCCTAATTAACTGCCTAATTGCCTGCTTAATTACCTGCCTAATTGCTTGCCTAATTGCCTGCCTTATTAACTGCCTAATTAGGTGCCTAATTGCCTGCCTTATTAACTGCTAAATTTCATGCCTTATTGCCTGCCTAATTGCCTGCCTAATTAACTGCTTAATTGCTTAACTAATTATCTGCCTAATTGCCTGCTTAATTAACTGCCTATTTGCCTGCCTAATTGTCTGCATAATTGCTTGCCTAATTAACTGCCTTATTGCCTGCTCTATTGCCTGCCTAATTAACTGCCTAACTGTTTGCCTAATTAACTGCCTAATTAAGTGCCTAATTGCCTGCCTTATTAACGGCCTAATTTCCTGCCTTATTGCCTGCCTAATTAACTGCCTAATTGCCTGCCTAATTAACTGCCTAATTGCCTGTTTTATTAACTGCCTAATTGCCTGCCTAATTGCCTGCCTAATTATCTGCCTATTTGCCTGCCTAATAAACTGCCTAATTGCCTGCCAAATTGCCTGCCTAATTGCCTGCCTAATTGCCTGCCTTATTGCCTGCCTGCCTGCTTAAATGCCTGCTTAATTGCCTTCATAATTGCCTGCCTTATTAACTGCCTAATTGTCTGCTTAATTAACTGCCTAATTACCTGCTTAATTGCCTGCCTATTTGCCTGCATAATTGCCTGCTTAATTACCTGCTTAATTGCCTGCCTAATTAACTGCCTGATTGACTGTCTAATTATTTGTCTAATTGTCTACCTAATTACCTGACAAATTGCCTGCCTACCAAATAAACTGTTTAATTGCATTCCTAATTGCCTGCGCGCCTAATATCTTCCCTAATTAACTGCCTAATTGCCTGCCTAATTGCCTTCCTAATTAACTGCCTATTATTCTGCCTAATAAACTGCCTAATTGCCTGCCAAATTGTCTGCCTAATTGCATGTTAGCCTAAATGCCTGCTTAATTGCCTTCCTAATTGCCTGCCATATTAACTGCCTAATTGCCCGCATAATTAACTGCCTAATTGCCTGCCTAATTGCCTGCTTAATTGCCTGCCTATTTGCCAGTTTAATTGCCTGCCTAATTAACTGCCTAACTGCCTTCCTAATTGCCTGCCTAAGTAACTTCCTGCCTAATTACTTGCCTAATTAACTGCTGATTGCCTGCTTAATTGCCTGCCAAATTGCCTGCCTAATTGATTGCGTAATTGCTTGCTAATTAACTGCCTTATTGCCTGCCTAATTGCCTGCCTAATTGCCTGCCTAATTGTCTGCCTGACAAATATCCTGCCTAATTGCCAGCCTAATTACTTGCCTAATTATCTGCCTAATTAAATGCCTAATTGCCTGCCTAATTGGCTGTCTTATTGCCTGCCTATTTGCCTGCCTTATTGCCTGCTTAATTAACTGCCTAATTGCCTGCCTAATTGCCTGCCTAATTAGCTGCATTATTGCTTGCCTTACTAACTGCCTTATTGCCTGCCTTATTGCCTGCCTAATCATCTGTCTTATTGCCTGCCTAATTAACTGCTTAATTCCCTGCTTAATTGCCTGCCTATTTAACTGCCTAATTGCCTGCCTAATCAACTGACTAATTTCCTGCCTTATTGCCTGCCTATTTGCCTGCCTATTTAACTGCCTAATTAACTGCCTTATTGCCTGCTTAATTAACTGCCTCATTGCATGCCTAATTAACTGCCTAATTTCGTGCCTTATTGCCTGCCTAATCGTCTGCTCACTATTTGCCTGCCTAATTGCCTCCTTTATTGCCTGCCTAATTGCCTGCCTAATTAACTGCCTAATTAACTGCCTTACTGCCTGCCTAATTGCCTGCCAGCCTAATTGCCTGCCAGCCTAATTTCCTGCCTATTTTAGTGCCTTATTGCCTGCCGAATTTACTGCCTAATTGCCTGCCTAATTGCCTGCCTAATTGCCTGCCTATTTAACTGCCTAATTAACTGCCTTATAAACTGTCTAATTGCCTGCCTAATTAACTGCCTATTTTCCTGCCTAATTACCTGCCTAATTTCCTACATTATTGCCTGCCTAGTTGCTTGCCTAATTAACTACCTTATTGCCTGCCTAATTGCCTGCTCTATTGCCTGCCTAATTAACTGCCTAATTGCCACCTAATTAACTGCCTAATTAACTGTCTAATTGCCTGCCTAATTAACTGCCTAATTAACTGCCTAATTAACTGCATAATTTCCTGCCTTATTGCCTGCCTAATTGCCTGCCTAATTACTTGCCTAATTGCCTGCCTAATTACCTGCCTACATGCCTGCCTAATTAACTGCCTAATTGCCTGCCCAATTAACTGCCTAATTGCCTGTCTAATTGCCTGCCTAATTAACTGCCAAATTGCCTGCTTGCCTAATTTACTGCTTAATTGCCTGCACTAATTGCCTGCCTGCCAAATTACCTGCTTAATAGCATGCCTAATTACCTGCTTAATAGCCTGCCTAATTAGGGGCCTTATTAACTGCCTAATTGCCTGCCTAATTAACTGCCTAATTGCCTGCCTAATTGCCTGCCTAATTAACTGGCTAATTGCCTGCCTAATTAACTGCCTAATTGCCTGCCTAATTAACTGCCTAATTATCTGCCTAATAGCTTGCCTAATTGCCTGTCCATTTACCTGCCTAATTATCTCCCTAATTTCCTGCCTAATTAACTACCTAATTGTCTGCCTAATTGCCTGCATAATTCTTTGCCTAATTAACTGCCTTATTGCCTGCCCAATTGCCTGCTCCATTGCCTGCCTAATTAACTGCCTAACTGCCTGCCTAATTAACTGCCTAATTAAGTGCCTAATTGCCTGCCTAATAAAATGCCTAATATCCTGCCTGATTGCCTTCCTAATTGCCTGCCTAATTAACTGCCTAATTAACTGCCTAATTGCCTGCCTATTTGACTGCCTAATTAACTGCCAAATTGACTGCCAAATTATCTGCCTAATTGACTGACTTATTGCCTGCCTAATTGCTTGCCTTATTGTCTGCCTAATTACCTGCCAAATTGCCTGCCTACCTAATAAACTGCTTAATTGCATTCCTAATTGCCTGCCTGCCTAATTGCTTCCCTAATTAACTGCCTAATTGCCTGCTTAATTAATTGCTTAATTGCTTGCCTAATTGCCTGCCTAATTAACTGCCTAATTAAGTGCCTTATTGCCTACCTTATTAACTGCGTAGTTTCCTGCCTTATTGCCTGCCTTATTAACTGCCTAATTGCCTGCCTAATTAACTGCCTAATTGCCTGCTTAATTAACTGCCTAATTGCCTGCCTAATTGCCTGCCTAATTAACTGCCTATTTGCCTGCCTAATAAACTGCCTAATTGCCTGCCAAATTGCCTGCCTAATTGCCTGCCTAATTGCCTGCCTTATTGCCTGCCTGCCTGCCTAAATGCCTGCTTAATTGCCTTCCTAATTGCCTGCCTTATTAACTGCCTAATTGCCTGCTTAATTAACTGCCTAATTATATGCTAAATTGCCTGCCTATTTGCCTGCATAATTGCCTGCATAATTGCCTGCCTAATTACCTGCTAAATTGCCTGCCTAATTAACTGCCTGATTGACTGCCTAATTGCTTGTCTAATTGTCTGCCTAATTACCTGCCAAATTGCCTGCCTAACTAATAAACTGTTTAATTGCATTCCTAATATCCTGCGTGCCTAATATCTTCCCAAATTAACTGCCTAATTGCCTGCCTAATTGCCTGCCTAATTAACTGCCTATTATTCTGCCTAAAAAACTGCCTAATTGCCTGCCAAATTGCCTGCCTAATTGCCTGCCTAATTAAATGCGTAATTGCTTGCTAATTAACTGCCTTATTGCCTGCCTAATTGACTGCCTAATCATCTGTCTTATTGCCTGCATAATTAACTGCTTAATTGACTGCCTAATTAACTGCTCATTGCCTGCCTTATTAACTGCCTAATTGCCAGCCTCATTGCCTGCCTAATTGCCTGCCTAATTAACTGCCTAATTGCCTGCCTAATTGCCTGCCTAATTGTCTGCTCACTATTTGCCTGCCTAATAGCCTGACTAATTGCCTGCCTAATGACCGGCCTAATTGCCTGCCTAATTGCCTGCCTAATTGCCTGCCTAGTTGTCTGCCTGACAAATATCCTGCCTAATTGCCAGCCTAATTTCCTGCCTAATTGCCTGCCTAATAAATGCCTAATTGCCTGCCTAATTGGCTGTCTTATTGCCTGCCTATTTGCCTGCCTTATTGATTGCTTAATTAACTGCCTAATTGCCTGCCTAATTGCCTGCCTAATTAGCTGCATAATTGCTTGCCTTACTAACTGCCTAATTGCCTGCCTTATTGCCTGCCTAATCATCTGTCTTATTGCCTGCCTAATTCCCTGCTTAATTGCCTGCCTAATTAACTGCTTTTTGCCTGCCTTATAACTGGCTAATTGCCTGCCTAATCAACTGCCTAATATCCTGCCTAATTGCCTGCCTAATTAACTGCCTAATTGCCTGCCTAATTAACTGCCTAATTATCTGCCTAATTGCTTGCCTAATTGCCTGCCTAATTAACTGCCTAATTGCCTGCCTAATTGCCTGCCTAATTGTCTGCTCAATATTTGCCTGCCTAATTGCCTCCTTAATTGCCTGCCTAATTGCCTGTCTAATTAACTGCCTAATTAACTGCCTCACTGCCTGCCTAATTGCCTGCCAGCCTAATTGCCTGCCTGCCTAATTTCCTGCCTATTTTAGTGCCTTATTGCCTGCCGAATTTACTGCCTAATTGCCTGCCTAATTGCCTGCCTAATTTCCTGCATATTTAACTGCCTAATTAACTGCCTAATAAACTGTCTATTTGCCTGCCTAATTACTGCCTAATTAACTGCCTAATTTCCTGCCTTTTTGCCTGCCTAATTGCCTGCCTAATTATATGTCTAATTTCCAGCCTAATTAACTGTCTAATTTCCTGCCTAATTAACTGCCTAATTTCCTGCCTTATTGCCTGCCTATTTGCCTGCCTAATTAACTACGTAATTGCCTGCCTAATTGCCTGCCTAATTGCCTGTCTACTTAACTGCCTAATTGCCTGCCTAATTCTCTGCCTTACTGCCTGCCTAATTGCCTGCCTGCCTAAATGCCTGAATATTTGCCTGCCTAATTTCCTGCTCAATTGCCTGCCTAATTACTTGCCTAATTGTCTGCCTAATTAACTGCCTAATTACCTGCCTACTTGCCTGCCTAATTAACTGCCTAATTGCCTGCCTAATTAACTGCCTTAATGCCTGCCTAAAAGCCTGCCTAATTGCTTGCTAAATTAACTACCTAATTGCGTGCATAATTACCTGCCTACTTGCCTGCCTAATTAACTGCCTAATTGCCTGCCCAATTAACTGCCTAATTGCCTGCCTAATTGCCTGCCTAATTACCTGCCAAATTGCCTGCTTGTCTAATATACTGCTTAATTGCGTGCACTAATTGCCTGCCTGCAAAATTACCTGCTTAATAGCATGCCTAATTACCTGCTTAATATCCTGCCTAATTAGGGGCCTTTTTAACTGCCTAATTGCCTGCCTAATTAACTGCCTAATTGCCTGCCTAATTAACTGGCTAATTGCCTGCCTAATCAACTGCCTAATATCCTGCCTAATTGCCTGCCTAATTAACGGCCTAATTGCCTGCCTATATAACTGCCTAATTATCTGCCTAATTGCTTGCGTAATTGCCTGTCCATTTACCTGCCTAATTATCTCCCTTATTGCCTGCCTAATTAACTACCTAATTGCCTGCTTAATTGCCTGCATAATTCTTTGCCTAATTAATTGCCTTATTGCCTGCTTAATTGCCTGCTCTATTGCCTGCCTAATTAACTGCCTAACTGCCTGCCTAATTACTGCCTAATTAAGTGCCTAATTGCCTGCCTAATTAAATGCCTAATATCCTGCCTAATTACCTGCATAATTAACTGCCTAATTAACTGCCTAATTGCCTGCCTATTTGACTGCCTAATAAACTGCCTAATTGACTGCCAAATTATCTGCCTAATTGACTGCCTTATTGCCTGCCTAATTGCTTAACTAATTGTCTGCCTATCTACCTGCCAAATTGCCTGCCTACCTAATAAACTGCTTAATTGCATTCCTAATTGCCTGCCTGCCTAATTGCTTCCCTAATTAACTGCCTAATTGCCTGCTTAATTAACTGCCTAATTGCTTGCCTAATTGCCTGCCTTATTAACTGCCTAATTAAGTGCCTAATTGCCTGCCTTATTAACTGCTAAATTTCCTGCCTTATTGCCTGACTAATTGCCTGCCTAATTAACTGCTTAATTGCTTGACTAATTAACTGCCTAATTGCCTGCTTAATTAACTGCCTATTTGCCTGCCTAATTGCCTGCATAATTGCTTGCCTAATTAACTGCCTTATTGCCTGCCTAATTGCCTGCTCTATTGCCTGCCTAATTAACTGCCTAACTGTTTGCCTAATTAACTGCCTAATTAAGTGCCTAATTGCCTGCCTTATTAACTGCCTAATTTCCTGCCTTATTGCCTGCCTAATTAACTGCATAATTGCCTGCCTAATTAACTGCCTAATTGCCTGCTTTATTAACTGCCTAATTGCCTGCCTAATTGCCTGCCTAATTAACTGCCTATTTGCCTGCCTAATAAACTGCCTAATTGCCTGCCAAATTGCCTGCCTAATTGCCTGCCTAATTGCCTGTCTTATTGCCTGCCTGCCTGCTTAAATGCCTGCTTAATTGCCTTCCTAATTGCCTGCCTTATTTACTGCCTAATTGTCTGCTTAATTAACTGCCTAATTACCTGCTTAATTGCCTGCCTAATTGCCTGCTTAATTACCTGCTTAATTGCCTGCCTAATTAACTGCCTGATTGATTGTCTAATTGCTTGTCTAATTGTCTACCTAATTACCTGCCAAATTGTCTGCCTACCAAATAAACTGTTTAATAGCATTCCTAATTGCCTGCGCGCCTAATATCTTCCCTTATTAACTGCCTAATTGCCTGCCTAATTGCCTGCTTATTAACTGCCTATTATTCTGCCTAATAAACTGCCTAATTGCCTGCCAAATTGCCTGCCTAATTACATGCCAGCCTAAATGCCTGCTTAATTGCCTTCCTAATTGCCTGCCATATTAACTGCCTAATTGGCTGCATAATTAACTGCCTAATTGCCTGCCTAATTGCCTGCTTAATTGCCTGCCTATTTGGCAGTTTAATTGATTGCCTAATTAACTGCCTAACTGCCTGCCTAATTGCCTGCCTAAGTAACTTCCTGCCTAATTGCTTGCCTAATTGCCTGTCTTATTGCCTGCCTTATTAACTGCCAAATTGCCTGCTTTACTAATTTACTGCTTAATTGCCTGCAATAATTGCCTGCCTGCCAAATTACCTGCTTAATAGCATGCCTAATTACCTGCTTAATAGCCTGCCTAATTAGGGGCCTTATTAACTGCCCAATTGCCTGCCTAATTAACTGCCTAATTGCCTGCCTAATTGCCTGGCTAATTAACTGGCTAATTGCCTGCCTAATCAACTGCCTAATTTCCTGCCTAATTGCCTGCCTAATTAACTGCCTAATTGCCTGCCTAATTAACTGCCTAATTATCTGCCTAATTGCTTGCCTAATTGCCTGTCCATTTACCTGCCTAATTATCTCCCTAATTGCCTGCCTAATTAACTACCTAATTGCCTGCCTAATTGCCTGCATAATTATTTGCCTAATTAACT
Source organism: Bacillus rossius redtenbacheri (assembly GCF_032445375.1). Taxonomy (NCBI): domain Eukaryota; kingdom Metazoa; phylum Arthropoda; class Insecta; order Phasmatodea; family Bacillidae; genus Bacillus; species Bacillus rossius. Next base: position 71,180 of record NW_026962314.1, read on the forward strand.
GCCTTATTGCCTGCCCAATTGCCTGCTCCATTGCCTGCCTAATTAACTGCCTAACGGCCTGCCTAATTAACTGCCTAATTAAGTGCCTAATTGCCTGCCTAATTAAATGCCTAATATCCTGCCTGATTGCCTGCATAATTAACTGCCTAATTAACTGCCTAATTGCCTGCCTATTTGACTGCCTAATTAACTGCCAAATTGACTGCCAAATTATCTGCCTAATTGACTGCCTTATTGCCTGCCTAAATGCTTGCCTAATTGTCTGCCTAATTACCTGCCAAATTGCCTGCCTACCTAATAAACTGCTTAATTGCATTCCTAATTGCCTGCCTGCCTAATTGCTTCCCTAATTAACTGCCTAATCGCCTGCTTAATTAACTGCCTAATTGCTTGCCTAATTGCCTGCCTAATTAACTGCCTAATTAGGTGCCTAATTGCCTGCCTTATTAACTGATAAATTTCATGCCTTATTGCCTGCCTAATTGCCTGCCTAATTAACTGCTTAATTGCTTGACTAATAGACTGCCTAATTGCCTGCTTAATTAACTGCCTATTTGCCTGCCTAGTTGCCTGCATAATTGCTTACCTAATTAACTGCCTTATTGCCTGCCTAATTGCCTGCCCTATTGCCTGCCTAAATAACTGCCTAACTGCCTGCCTAATTAACTGCCTAATTAAGTGCCTAATTGCCTGCCTTATTAACTGCCTAATTTCCTGCCTTATTGCCTGCCTAATTAACTGCCTAATTGCCTGCCTAATTAACTGCCTAATTGCCTGCTTAATTAACTGCCTAATTGCCTGCCTAATTGCCTGCCTAATTACCTGCCAAATTGCCTGCCTAACTAATAAACTGTTTAATTGCATTCCTAATATCCTGCGCGCCTAATATCTTCCCTAATTAACTGCCTAATTGCCTGCCTAATTGCCTGCCTAATTAACTGCCTATTATTCTGCCTAATAAACTGCCTAATTGCCTGCCTAATTGCCTGCCTAATTAAATGCGTAATTGCTTGCTAATTAACTGCCTTATTGCCTGCCTAATTGCCTGCCCTATTGCCTGCCTAATTAACTGCCTAACTGCCTGCCTAATTAACTGCCTAATTAAGTGCCTAATTGCCTGCCTTATTAACTGCCTAATTTCCTGCCTTATTGCCTGCCTAATTAACTGCCTAATTGCCTGCCTAATTAACTGCCTAATTGCCTGCTTAATTAACTGCCTAATTGCCTGCCTAATTGCCTGCCTAATTACCTGCCAAATTGCCTGCCTAACTAATAAACTGTTTAATTGCATTCCTAATATCCTGCGCGCCTAATATCTTCCCTAATTAACTGCCTAATTGCCTGCCTAATTGCCTGCCTAATTAACTGCCTAATTGCCTGCCTAATTGTCTGCTCAATATTTGCCTGCCTAATTGCCTGACTAATTGCCTGCCTAATTACCTGCCTAATTGCCTGCCTAATTGCCTGCCTAGTTGTCTGCCTGACAAATATCCTGCCTAATTGCCAGCCTAATTTCCTGCCTAATTATCTGCCTAATAAATGCCTAATTGCCTGCCTAATTGGCTGTCTTATTGCCTGCCTATTTGCCTGCCTTATTGCCTGCTTAATTAACTGCCTAATTGCCTGCCTAATTGCCTGCCTAATTAGCTGCATAATTGCTTGCCTTACTAACTGCCTTATTGCCTGCCTTATTGCCTGCCTAATCATCTGTCTTATTGCCTGCCTAATTCCCTGCCTAATTGCCTGCCTAATTAACTGCTTTTTGCCTGCCTTATTAACTGCCTAATTGCCAGCCTCATTGCCTGCCTAATTGCCTGCCTAATTAACTGCCTAATTGCCTGCCTAATTGCCTGCCTAATTGTCTGCTCACTATTTGCCTGCCTAATTGCCTGCCTAATTGCCTGCCTATTTAACTGCCTAATTGCCTGCCTAATCAACTGACTAATTACCTGCCTCATTGCCTGCCTAATTAACTGCCTAATTGCCTGCCTTATTGCCTGCCTAATTGTCTGCTCAATATTTGCCTGCCTAATTGCCTCCTTAATTGCCTGCCTAATTGCCTGTCTAATTAACTGCCTAATTAACTGCCTCACTGCCTGCCTAATTGCCGCCAGCCTAATTGCCTGCCTGCCTAATTTCCTGCCTATTTTAGTGCCTTATTGCCTGCCGAATTTACTGCCTAATTGCCTGCCTAATTGCCTGCCTAATTTCCTGCCTATTTAACTAGCTAATTAACTGCCTAATAAACTGTCTATTTGCCTGCCTAATTACTGCCTAATTAACTGCCTAATTTCCTTTCTTTTTGCCTGCCTAATTTCCTGCCTTATTAATTGTCTAATTCTCTGCCTTACTGCCTGCCTAATTGCCTGCCTGCCTAAATGCCTGAATATTTGCCTGCCTAATTTCCTGCTCAATTGCCTGCCTAATTACTTGCCTAATTGTCTGCCTAATTAACTGCCTAATTACCTGCCTACTTGCCTGCCTAATAAACTGCCTAATTGCCTGCCTAATTAACTGCCTTAATGCCTGCCTAAAAGCCTGCCTAATTGCTTGCTAAATTAACTACCTAATTGTGTGCATAATTACCTGCCTACTTGCCTGCCTAATTAACTGCCTACTTGCCTGCCTAATTAACTGCCTAATTGCCTGCCCAATTAACTGCCTAATTGCCTGCCTAATTGCCTGCCTAATTACCTGCCAAATTGCCTGCTTGCCTAATATACTGCTTAATTGCCTGCACTAATTGCCTGCCTGCCAAATTACCTGCTTAATAGCATGCCTAATTACCTGCTTAATATCCTGCCTAATTAGGGGCCTTATTAACTGCCTAATTGCCTGCCTAATTAACTGCCTAATTGCCTGCCTAATTAACTGGCTAATTGCCTGCCTAATCAACTGCCTAATATCCTGCCTAATTGCCTGCCTAATTAACTGCCTAATTGCCTGCCTAATTAACTGCCTAATTATCTGCCTAATTGCTTGCCTAATTGCCTGTCCATTTACCTGCCTAATTATCTCCCTAATTGCCTGCCTAATTAACTACCTAATTGCCTGCTTAATTGCCTGCATAATTCTTTGCCTAATTAATTGCCTTATTGCCTGCTTAATTGCCTGCTCTATTGCCTGCCTAATTAACTGCCTAACTGCCTGCCTATTTACTGCCTAATTAAGTGCCTAATTGCCTGCCTAATTAAATAGCTAATATCCTGCCTAATTACCTGCATAATTAACTGCCTAATTAACTGCCTAATTGCCTGCCTATTTGACTGCCTAATAAACTGCCTAATTGACTGCCAAATTATCTGCCTAATTGACTGCCTTATTGCCTGCCTAATTGCTTAACTAATTGTCTGCCTATCTACCTGCCAAATTGCCTGCCTACCTAATAAACTGCTTAATTGCATTCCTAATTGCCTGCCTGCCTAATTGCTTCCCTAATTAACTGCCTAATTGCCTGCTTAATTAACTGCCTAATTGCTTGCCTAATTGCCTGCCTTATTAACTGCCTAATTAAGTGCCTAATTGCCTGCCTTATTAACTGCTAAATTTCCTGCCTTATTGCCTGCCTAATTGCCTGCCTAATTAACTGCTTAATTGCTTGACTAATTAACTGCCTAATTGCCTGCCTAATTAACTGCTTAATTGCTTGACTAATTAACTGCCTAATTGCCTGCTTAATTAACTGCCTATTTGCCTGCCTAATTGCCTGCATAATTGCTTGCCTAATTAACTGCCTTATTGCCTGCCTAATTGCCTGCTCTATTGCCTGCCTAATTAACTGCCTAACTGTTTGCCTAATTAACTGCCTAATTAAGTGCCTAATTGCCTGCCTTATTAACTGCCTAATTTCCTGCCTTATTGCCTGCCTAATTAACTGCATAATTGCCTGCCTAATTAACTGCCTAATTGCCTGCTTTATTAACTGCCTAATTGCCTGCCTAATTGCCTGCCTAATTAACTGCCTATTTGCCTGCCTAATAAACTGCCTAATTTCGTGCCAAATTGCCTGCCTAATTGCCTGCCTTATTGCCTGCCTGCCTGCTTAAATGCCTGCTTAATTGCCTTCCTAATTGCCTGCCTTTTTTACTGCCTAATCGTCTGCTTAATTAACTGCCTAATTACCTGCTTAATTGCCTGCCTATTTGCCTGCATAATTGCCTGCCTAATCAACTGCCTAATTTCCTGCCTAATTGCCTGCCTAATTATCTGCCTAATTGCCTGCCTAATTAACTGCCTAATTATCTGCCTAATTGCTTGCCTAATTGCCTGTCCATATACCTGCCTAATTATCTCCCTAATTGCCTGCCTAATTAACTACCTAATTGCCTGCCTAATTGCCTGCATAATTCTTTGCCTAATTAACTGCTTAATTGCTTGACTAATTAACTGCCTAATTGCCTGCTTAATTGCCTGCCTAATTAACTGCCTAATTACCTGCTAAATTGCCTGCCTATTTGCCTGCATAATTGCCTGCATAATTGCCTGCCTAATTACCTGCTTAATTGCCTGCCTAATTAACTGCCTGATTGACTGCCTAATTGCTTGTCTAATTGTCTGCCTAATTACCTGCCAAATTGCCTGCCTAACTAATAAACTGTTTTATTGCATTCCTAATATCCTGCGCGCCTAATATCTTCCCTAATTAACTGCCTAATTGCTTTCCTAATTGCCTGCCTAATTAACTGCCTATTATTCTGCCTAATAAACTGCCTAATTGCCTGCCAAATTGCCTGCCTAATTGCCTGCCTAATTGCCTGCCTTATTGCCTGCCTGCCTGCCTAAATGCCTGCTTAATTGCCTTCATAATTGCCTGCCTTATTAACTGCCTAATTGTCTGCTTAATTAACTGCCTAATTACCTGCTTAATTGCCTGCCTATTTGCCTGCATAATTGCCTGCTTAATTACCTGCTTAATTGCCTGCCTAATTAACTGCCTGATTGACTGTCTAATTGCTTGTCTAATTGTCTACCTAATTACCTGCCAAATTGCCTGCCTACCAAATAAACTGTTTAATTGCATTCCTAATTGCCTGCGCGCCTAATATCTTCCCTAATTAACTGCCTAATTGCCTGCCTAATTGCCTGCCTAATTAACTGCCTATTATTCTGCCTAATAAACTGCCTAATTGCCTGCCAAATTGTCTGCCTAATTGCATGTTAGCCTAAATGCCTGCTTAATTGCCTTCCTAATTGCCTGCCATATTAACTGCCTAATTGCCCGCATAATTAACTGCCTGATTGACTGTCTAATTGCTTGTCTAATTGTCTACCTAATTACCTGCCAAATTGCCTGCCTACCAAATAAACTGTTTAATTGCATTCCTAATTGCCTGCGCGCCTAATATCTTCCCTAATTAACTGCCTAATTGCCTGCCTAATTGCCTGCCTAATTAACTGCCTATTATTCTGCCTAATAAACTGCCTAATTGCCTGTCAAATTGTCTGCCTAATTGCATGTTAGCCTAAATGCCTGCTTAATTGCCTTCCTAATTGCCTGCCATATTAACTGCCTAATTGCCCGCATAATTAACTGCCTAATTGCCTGCCTAATTGCCTGCTTAATTGCCTGCCTATTCGCCAGTTTAATTGCCTGCCTAATTAACTGCCTAACTGCCTGCCTAATTGCCTGCCTAAGTAACTTCCTGCCTAATTACTTGTCTAATTAACTGCCTAATTGCCTGCTTAATTGCCTGCCAATTTGCCTGCCTAATTGATTGTGTAATTGCTTGCTAATTAACTGCCTAATTACTTGCCTAATTAACTGCCTAATTGCCTCCTTAATTGCCTGCCTAATTGCCTGCCTAATTAACTGCCTAATTAACTGCCTTACTGCTTGCCTAATTTCCTGCCAGCCTAATTGCCTGCCTGCCTAATTTCCTGCCTATTTTAGTGCCTTATTGCCTGCCGAATTTACTGCCTAATTGCCTGCCTAATTGCCTGCCTAATTGCCTGCCTATTTAACTGCCTTATTAACTGCCTTATAAACTGTCTAATTGCCTGCCTAATTAACTGCCTATTTTCCTGCCTAATTACCTGCCTAATTTCCTGCATTATTGCCTGCCTAGTTGCTTGCCTAATTAACTACCTTATTGCCTGCCTAATTGCCTGCTCTATTGCCTGCCTAATTAACTGCCTAATTGCCACCTAATTAACTGCCTAATTAACTGTCTAATTGCCTGCCTAATTAACTGCCTAATTTCCTGCCTAATTAACTGCATAATTTCCTGCCTTATTGCCTGCCTAATTGCCTGCCTAATTACTTGCCTAATTGCCTGCCTAATTAACTGCCTAATTACCTGCCTACTTGCCTGCCTAATTAACTGCCTAATTGCCTGCCCAATTAACTGCCTAATTGCATGTCTAATTGCCTGCCTAATTAACTGCCAAATTGCCTGCTTGCCTAATTTACTGCTTAATTGCCTGCACTAATTGCCTGCCTGCCAAATTACCTGCTTAATAGCATGCCTAATTACCTGCTTAATAGCCTGCCTAATTAGGGGCCTTATTAACTGCCTAATTGCCTGCTTAATTAACTGCCTAATTGCCTGCCTAATTGCCTGCCTAATTAACTGGCTAATTGCCTGCCTAATCAACTGCCTAATTTCCTGCCTAATTGCCTGCCTAATTAACTGCCTAATTGCCTGCCTAATTAACTGCCTAATTATCTGCCTAATTGCTTGCCTAATTGCCTGTCCATTTACCTGCCTAATTATCTCCCTAATTTCCTGCCTAATTAACTACCTAATTGCCTGCCTAATTGCCTGCATAATTCTTTGCCTAATTAACTGCTTTATTGCCTGCCCAATTGCCTGCTCCATTGCCTGCCTAATTAACTGCCTAACTGCCTGCCTAATTAACTGCCTAATTAAGTGCCTAATTGCCTGCCTAATTAAATGCCTAATATCCTGCCTGATTGCCTGCCTAATTGCCTGCCTAATTAACTGCCTAATTAACTGCCTAATTGCCTGCCTATTTGACTGCCTAATTAACTGCCAAATTGACTGCCAAATTATCTGCCTAATGACTGGCTTATTGCCTGCCTAATTGCTTGCCTTATTGTCTGCCTAATTACCTGCCAAATTGCCTGCCTACCTAATAAACTGCTTAATTGCATTCCTAATTGCCTGCCTGCCTAATTGCTTCCCTAATTAACTGCCTAATTGCCTGCTTAATTAACTGCCTAATTGCTTGCCTAAATGCCTGCCTAATTAACTTCCTAATTAAGTGCCTAATTGCCTGCCTTATTAACTGCTAAATTTCATGCCTAATTGCCTGCCTAATTGCCTGCCTAATTAACTGCTTAATTGCTTGACTAATTAACTGCCTAATTGCCTGCTTAATTAACTGCCTATTTGCCTGCCTAGTTGCCTGCATAATTGCTTGCCTAATTAACTGCCTTATTGCCTGCCTAATTGCCTGCTCTATTGCCTGCCTAATTAACTGCCTAACATCCTGCCTATTTAACTGCCTAATTAAGTGCCTAATTGCCTACCTTATTAACTGCGTAATTTCCTGCCTTATTGCCTGCCTTATTAACTGCCTAATTGCCTGCCTAATTAACTGCCTAATTGCCTGCTTAATTAACTGCCTAATTGCCTGCCTAATTGCCTGCCTAATTAACTGCCTATTTGCCTGCCTAATAAACTGCCTAATTGCCTGCCAAATTGCCTTCCTAATTGCCTGCCTAATTGCCTGCCTTATTGCCTGCCTGCCTGCCTAAATGCCTGCTTAATTGCCTTCCTAATTGCCTGCCTTATTAACTGCCTAATTGCCTGCTTAATTAACTGCCTAATTACCTGCTAAATTGCCTGCCTATTTGCCTGCATAATTGCCTGCATAATTGCCTGCCTAATTACCTGCTTAATTGCCTGTCTAATTAACTACCTGATTGACTGCCTAATTGCTTGTCTAATTGTCTGCCTAATTACCTGCCAAATTGCCTGCCTAACTAATAAACTGTTTAATTGCATTCCTAATATCCTGCGCGCCTAATATCTTCCCTAATTAACTGCCTAATTGCCTGCCTAATTGCCTGCCTAATTAACTGCCTATTATTCTGCCTAATAAACTGCCTAATTGCCTGCCAAATTGCCTGCCTAATTGCCTGCCTAATTACTTGCCCAATTGCCTGCCTAATTAACTGCCTAATTACCTGCCTACTTGCCTGCCTAATTAACTGCCTAATTGCCTGCCCAATTAACTGCCTAATTGCCTGTCTAATTGCCTGCCTAATTAACTGCCAAATTGCCTGCTTGCCTAATTTACTGCTTAATTGCCTGCACTAATTGCCTGCCTGCCAAATTACCTGCTTAATAGCATGCCTAATTACCTGCTTAATAGCCTGCCTAATTAGGGGCCTTATTAACTGCCTAATTGCCTGCTTAATTAACTGCCTAATTGCCTGCCTAATTGCCTGCCTAATTAACTGGCTAATTGCCTGCCTAATCAACTGCCTAATTTCCTGCCTAATTGCCTGCCTAATTAACTGCCTAATTGCCTGCCTAATTAACTGCCTAATTATCTGCCTAATTGCTTGCCTAATTGCCTGTCCATTTACCTGCCTAATTATCTCCCTAATTTCCTGCCTAATTAACTACCTAATTGCCTGCCTAATTGCCTGCATAATTCTTTGCCTAATTAACTGCTTTATTGCCTGCCCAATTGCCTGCTCCATTGCCTGCCTAATTAACTGCCTAACTGCCTGCCTAATTAACTGCCTAATTAAGTGCCTAATTGCCTGCCTAATTAAATGCCTAATATCCTGCCTGATTGCCTGCCTAATTGCCTGCCTAATTAACTGCCTAATTAACTGCCTAATAGCCTGCCTATTTGACTGCCTAATTAACTGCCAAATTGACTGCCAAATTATCTGCCTAATTGACTGGCTTATTGCCTGCCTAATTGCTTGCCTTATTGTCTGCCTAATTACCTGCCAAATTGCCTGCCTACCTAATAAACTGCTTAATTGCATTCCTAATTGCCTGCCTGCCTAATTGCTTCCCTAATTAACTGCCTAATTGCCTGCTTAATTACCTGCCTAATTGCTTGCCTAATTGCCTGCCTAATTAACTGCCTAATTAAGTGCCTTATTGCCTGCCTTAATAACTGCTAAATTTCATGCCTAATTGCCTGCCTAATTGCCTGCCTAATTAACTGCTTAATTGCTTGACTAATTAACTGCCTAATTGCCTGCTTAATTAACTGCCTATTTGCCTGCCTAGTTGCCTGCATAATTGCTTGCCTAATTAACTGCCTTATTGCCTGCCTAATTGCCTGCTCTATTGCCTGCCTAATTAACTGCCTAACAGCCTGCCTATTTAACTGCCTAATTAAGTGCCTAATTGCCTACCTTATTAACTGCGTAATTTCCTGCCTTATTGCCTGCCTTATTAACTGCCTAATTAACTGCCTAATTGCCTGCTTAATTAACTGCCTAATTGCCTGCCTAATTGCCTGCCTAATTAACTGCCTATTTGCCTGCCTAATAAACTGCCTAATTGCCTGCCAAATTGCCTTCCTAATTGCCTGCCTAATTGCCTGCCTTATTGCCTGCCTGCCTGCCTAAATGCCTGCTTAATTGCCTTCCTAATTGCCTGCCTTATTAACTGCCTAATTGCCTGCTTAATTAACTGCCTAATTACCTGCTAAATTGCCTGCCTATTTGCCTGCATAATTGCCTGCATAATTGCCTGCCTAATTACCTGCTTAATTGCCTGTCTAATTAACTACCTGATTGACTGCCTAATTGCTTGTCTAATTGTCTGCCTAATTACCTGCCAAATTGCCTGCCTAACTAATAAACTGTTTAATTGCATTCCTAATATCCTGCGCGCCTAATATCTTCCCTAATTAACTGCCTAATTGCCTGCCTAATTGCCTGCCTAATTAACTGCCTGATTGACTGTCTAATTGCTTGTATAATTGTCTACCTAATTACCTGCCAAATTGCCTGCCTACCAAATAAACTGTTTAATTGCATTCCTAATTGCCTGCGCGCCTAATATCTTCCCTAATTAACTGCCTAATTGCCTGCCTAATTGCCTGCCTAATTAACTGCCTATTATTCTGCCTAATAAACTGCCTAATTGCCTGCCAAATTGTCTGCCTAATTGCATGTTAGCCTAAATGCCTGCTTAATTGCCTTCCTAATTGCCTGCCATATTAACTGCCTAATTGCCCGCATAATTAACTGCCTAATTGCCTGCCTAATTGCCTGCTTAATTGCCTGCCTATTTGCCAGTTTAATTGCCTGCCTAATTAACTGCCTAACTGCCTGCCTAATTGCCTGCCTAAGTAACTTCCTGCCTAATTACTTGCCTAATTAACTGCCTAATTGCCTGCTTAATTGCCTGCCAAATTGCCTGCCTAATTGCCTGCTAATTAACTGCCTAATTGCCTGCCTAATTAACTGCCTAATTATCTGCCTAATTGCTTGCCTAATTGCCTGTCCATTTACCTGCCTAATTATCTCCCTAATTGCCTGCCTTATTAACTACCTAATTGCCTGCCTAATTGCCTGCATAATTCTTTGCCTAATTAACTGCCTTATTGCCTGCCCAATTGCCTGCTCTATTTCCTGCCTAATTAACTGCCTAACTGACTGCCTAATTAACTGCCTAATTAAGTGCCTAATTGCCTGCCTAATTAAATGCCTAATATCCTGCCTGATTGCCTGCATAATTAACTGCCTAATTAACTGCCTATTTGCCTGCCTATTTGACTGCCTAATTAACTGCCAAATTGACTGCCAAATTATCTGCCTAATTGACTGCCTTATTGCCTGCCTAATTGCTTGCCTAATTGTCTGCCTAATTACCTGCCAAATTGCCTGCCTACCTAATAAACTGCTTAATTGCATTCCTAATTGCCTGCCTGCCTAATAGCTTCCCTAATTAACTGCCTAATTGCCTGCTTAATTAACTGCCTAATTGCTTGCCTAATTGCCTGCCTAATTAACTGCCTAATTAGGTGCCTAATTGCCTGCCTTATTAACTGCTAAATTTCATGCCTTATTGCCTGCCTAATTGCCTGCCTAATTAACTGCTTAATTGCTTAACTAATTAACTGCCTAATTGCCTGCTTAATTAACTGCCTATTTGCCTGCCTAATTGCCTGCATAATTGCTTGCCTAATTAACTGCCTTATTGCCTGCCTAATTGCCTGCTCTATTGCCTGCCTAAT
>NW_026962315.1:0-5000 GCF_032445375.1 Bacillus rossius redtenbacheri
GCTAGACCTGAGTCGTGCATTCGATACTGTCCACCATCACGCCCTAATCCTCAAGCTGGCCTTTCTGGGATTAAACCCTGCTCTTCGCTGCATCCTTCACTCTTTCCTGGAAGCCCGCACGTTCTGCGTACGGGTGGAAGGGTCCACTTCATCCTCTAGAGAGATCACTGCAGGAGTCCCTCAAGGGTCCACGCTCTCTCCCTATTATTTTCCCCTATATTCTCATGACATTCCCAAGCCCCCCGAATGCACGATTGTCATGTACGCGGATGACACCGCGCTGATGGTTAGACCACCATGACCCCGTCCTTATTAAAGCCAGGCTGACCGCGGCCATCAACATAGTTAATCATTACTTTATGTCCTGGGGCATTCTCCCTAACCCCGCAAAACCGAAGCCATTTTCTTCACCAGGCGACGCCCCCGCCTGCCACCCACACTGTTTGTGGGGGGGCCAGTGATAAAATGGAGCGATTCAGTGAAATACCTCGGTGTCACACTGGATCGCACATTGCGCTTCTCCCCCGCACTTTTCGTCTGCCACTGCCCGGGCCTATCGCGCTTTTTAACTCGATCTCCTCCCTCCTCCGCCCCCACAGCCCCTTGCCTGACCAGGACAGAGTGCGCCTCTTCAAGGCGTACATTGTCCCTATTTTACTGTATTCCTCTGTAATATTTGCCCATGTCCCCGACATCCGATTCCACCAAATAAAAACATGTTTCAATAAGCTACTCAGAGCAACACTCGGGAAATACAGACATGTAACTAACACACAATTACACGACCTTGCAGGCACACTATCACCACGCCAACTAGTCATTAAATACACAGACAAATTTTTCACAAAAGCATCACAACACCGTCTACACTCATACAGAACATTGGACAACACAACATCACACGACCACACCCACATAAACTAATTACAGACTACCACCCAGGCAGGCCACCCTGACTGGGCAGAAGAAGAAAATCCTCCAACCAGCCACAAAAGTGTACAGTGCTACGGACATCCACCAAAGTGCCGTGCATCGAGACTGCAAATGAACGCCAACCAAAGCGACATAGATTCAAAAGTGCAACTTATGTAATATAGTGTACAATAGTGTAATATATAAGCTGCAAGCATAACTAAACCTACTCCCAAACTGTTCAGTGAAAAATATGTAACTATGTGTATGTAAATATCAATAATAATTTCTCTGTAAAATATATTTCAACGTGTATGATCATCAGAAAACATTGAGCCCACAGGCTCCAGAACATTACGGAGGTTTTTTTAAACTTTTCCTCCTAAAAACAATTATTAAATAAATGTAAATGTATATAAGAAGTGTTGTATAATGTCTATAAACTATGGAAAAAGAGCACAATGTGCTGGCGTTTCCACTATGTATACCTATGTAAATATCAATGTATGCAAACATCGCAATAAAAAGCTTTTGAATTTGAATTTGAATTTGTCCGATCACCGAAGTTAAGCATCGTCGAGCGTGGTTAGTACTTAGATGGGTGACCGCTTGGGAACACCACGTGCCGTTGGCACTACTATTTTGCACCCTACAGAAAAAAATTTTTTTTTAAAAATTTCAATTTTAAATTTTTTTTTCCCCCACAATCACCACATTTCCCCCCCCCCCCCCCCCCTAACACACACACACACACACACTCACTCTCTATCAATCAATCAATCAATCAATCAATCAATCAATCAATCACTCACTCACTCACCCACCCAGCAGCAGCTGTGAATCTTTGCATGTGTATACCTCATACAAAATTCAAAGTGAAAAAATAAATAGATAAGTGTATATGTATGTATGTATGTATGTATGTATGTATGTATGTATGTATGTATGTATGTATGTATGTATGTATGTATATATGTATATATATATATATATATATATATATATATATATATATATATATATATATATATATATATATATATATATATATATATATATATATATAAACACACACACACACACCTATTTTGAAGTTTCTCTGTTTCAGTGGGCAGTTATGTATAATAATGAGAGATTCAAAAAGACGTTGATAACAATGTCATCAATGCCTGTTTAGTGTGCTCATTTGTTGGATGGTCGGCAGCAATACTAGAGGTGGTACAGCTGTAACCTGTAAAATTGTACCTGCAATGTGTTGTGTATGGAAAAAAATAAAAATTATATCATCTAAATTTTTGTTATCCAACAATAACCTTCCCATCAATGCATGATGTCACAGTAGCCATAGCTCTACTCTTTCTGCCATATAACATTGGGGGAAAAAAAAAAAAAAGGAGCTATTAGAATAATAACAAAAGATAAAAAATCATCTAACTGCAGACCAAAATTCAAAAAACTTAAAGTCCTGACTGCCATAAATGAATACGTTCTAGAAACTTTTTATTCATTCTTAAGAAAAAGAAGAAAAAAAAAATTATTATTTTTTTTTTTTTTTTTTTTTTTTAGATATTCGCACATAGGTATAACACCAGAAATGCTAGTAAATTGAGGATAGTTGAACATAACACTAGGCGATTTGAAAATGGACTAAATTACTTGGGAGTAAAACTTTACAACTTAATATCACAGAAAATAACTAAAACAATTTACCAGTATTAAAAAAAAAAACAGTAAAAAAAATTCTTCTAGAATATCCTACCTACCCTCTGAAGCTATTCTTTAATTTGATTGATAATAGAGAAATTGAACTGTTAATTTGTTGAATGGACTTGTGATAACAGCTGCTTCATGTTTTGCATAAAGTTAAATTGTGTAACATGTTATGTATTTTTTTTTTTTGAAATTTTTTTTCTTGGTAACTTGCATCATGTAAATATTAATTGTCTGCACATACATGTTCTATATCCCGGAGCCTTGACTCCACGTGGGATCAACAGAACAAAAATACAAAAAAAAAAAAAAAATCCAGCTCACTAATCTAGGTGCATTTTGCTAACAATATTTGGAATATATATATATATTTTTTTTTGTGTAACATGCAAATTCTGTATTATTCTGCACACATTATTTATAATCTTCTATCATTTTCTTAGATAATAACTATTAATTCATAAAATAGATTGTGTGTGCATAACCTCCTGGAAACATTTGCACTTACCTCCTACTTTACTTTTTCATTTAAGCAATCCTATTCGCATGTATACACTTAGGTTGCAGCATCGAAATTGTGTAAAATTCAAAGTGTGTATTGCCTGAAAAAAAAAAAAAAAAAAAAAAGACATACCAAATATTTGCATACAGCGACACACTACATATTTGCACACAGTGGAGTTTTGCGGTAATTAACCTAGCACAATTTACCACACGCAATCACACGCCCGCGATGAGATAACACACTCGCTGTTTTCCTGTTGACCGGCACGAGGAGTAAGAAAAATTGATATTTACACGAGCACACACTCCCACACTAGTCACAACGTCGGTCATCAAGTTGTGTTGAAAATTCCTGTAGCCTCTGTTTTCCCAAATGATTTCACTTAAAATTTCATTTAACAAGACCATAAACAAATTTACAATACTAATTTCTTAAACAAACACTTCAGCGAACAAGTGACTGTCGCATTCATTACAAAGCTTACAACTTAACAGATGTTTCCGATGTGAAATAAAATAAGAAAATGTTTTACAACCAACCTAGAACATTTAGTCAAAACGTTTTTGTCCTGGTTTATGATTATTTTCCGTGACATGAATGTTTCAAAACTAATAAAAATACGAATGCAGCCAAATATAATGAAGTTAGCACATAAAAGACGACTTAAAATATTTCATTTTTCGAGAATTGGCAGAGCAAGAACGCACAGGTCCAACGGAAATTTCTTTAAAGATAAACGACCATCGGACAAAAACACCCCCTCCCCTCATCCTCAAAAATACGTGAATAATATACTTTTTCAATTATATTTTTATCGTTTTTTTTTTTTTTTTTTAATATACTCATTAAAACTTCAAAATAAGCAGGTACTCGTGTGTTTTTCTCTCTACAATGTACCTGATCTCGGTGCGTAAACCTACATCATTTAGAGATGGAATTAATGTACACATACAAGTAAAATTTTGTTCCATTGTAAAATTGAGAGAAAGAAGGTTTTCCAAACGCATTAAGTATGGAGACTTTAAATAAGATTACGAGCTTATAAATGTTTGCAACGAAATAAAGTGACCATGTATCTGCAATTTCAAAAATATTTTTGCTCTGCTAACCTCACATGCAAGCAAGTAAAAATAACCTCACAACTTACTTACCTCTCTCAATTTCGCAGTACCAAAACATAGAAGGGATAAATAGGATAGTTTTTATTCGAAATCCTGCAAGAGTTTTAATTTTTATTAAAATATTTCTCCAATGTAGCATGTGTGTGGAATACTTCATCAGCAACTTGCATCTGCACCTTGAGTGAATTGAAGGGCAGCCAGTTTTAAAAGCTAAACAGAAACTGCACTCTTGAGAATGCATCAGATCCAAGTGAAATGCTTGTTGTGTGTACAGTTAAAAGTTTTATTATTCACACAATGAAAATGTAAACAAAATTTACTCACAATAATAATCACATCATCCTTGGAGGTGCACGAAGAAAGCCATTCCAGGTGGCACTGAACAAGGTGATTTGCTAGTGCTTCCACAGCAAACAGCCTTCATGAAATTATCTCCACATTTTCAGCATACTATACACTAAAGTATACCTAAGTTAATTTAACCATTTTCAAGTGATTCCAGCACAAATTACGTATTTGATTCCTTGAATAACATCTGCAAATGAAAAGTTCCCTGTTTGGTGTAGCAGTAAATTTAAACAGCTCGCAGTGCAAATTAAACAGTGCAGCTGCCATAAAAAAATTACACTATTAGTGGAACTGCCCATTATGTCATCGTAGACTGCTGACATTTAGAAAACATTGAAAAATCAGTGCTAAAGAAGCCCTACATTACTTTCGCTGTCCAAAGTGCGCTGCTCCCTACGTGAGCA
>NW_026962315.1:10000-32500 GCF_032445375.1 Bacillus rossius redtenbacheri
CCGTAGAGCATTGCAGGTCTAATAACACTCTTGTAAAGTAATAATTTGGTCTTGACCGGAAGGTGTGCTGACTTTAACAGCGGGTACATTTTTAGGAATTTTCCCATGGCAGCTTGTGCTGCCTTCCTTAGGTGAACTCTCCATGTTAGTTTGGAATCGAAAAAGAGGCCTAAATATTTTACTTCATTTGATTGTGGAATTACCTCCCCATAGAGCTTGACTGGCGCATTAACAAATTTTCTTTTCCTCGTGCACAAGAGAAAAGCACTTTTTGTTGGGTTAACTTTAATTGCCCATCTGTCCCAATATTGCTGCATTTCATTTATGTGGATTTGGAGGGTAGCATTTGCATAAAAAGGTTTTTTATCTGTAGTATAAATAACTGTGTCATCTGCATAGAGTGTATACTTCATGTTGGTGCCTGATGGAATGTCCCTGGTATATATGGCATAAAGTAAAGGTGAGAGTGCTCCTCCTTGTGGAACCCCTGCATGAATGTCTCTGGTTGAAGAAGTTTTACCATCCAGTGCGACTTGAAATTTCCTGTGCTTTAAATAATTTTCTATTAATTTCCAGTAGGAAGGATGAAATCCCGCTTCAATGATTTTGTGGACAAGGAACACATGATGTACCTTGTCAAAGGCTTTCTCTATATCCATAAATACTGAAGCGGTTGAACGTCGTCGATTTAAGCTAGTTAGCATAAATTTTGCCACTCTGGAGGCTGCATGAATAGTGGAATGTTTTGGCCTAAAACCTATTTGTTGATTGGGGAGAAGCTTTTCCTTGTTTACAATTTTTTGCATCCTTTTGCAAATAATTTTCTCGAAAATTTTAGCCATGGTGTTTAAGAGACTGATAGGCCTTCGATTTTGAGGGAATTTAGCATCTTTCCCGGGTTTTGGCAATGTAATAATTTTTGCCATTTTCCATGCCTGTGGGAAAATTGAATTTTGTAATATGTTATTATATATGGATAGAAGGTGTAATCTTGCATTTAGAGGAAGATTTTTTATGGCTTCATTAGTTATCTTGTCCGGTCCTGGTGCTTTGTTTTTTGGGAGTGCTTTAATTACTTGATTTAGTTCCTTTAATGTTATGTCTTGTACAGTTTCATCTCCCTTTTTGTTTTTCTCTGCCTGGATGAGACGTTTTGAGGCTCTTAACTGGTCCTCATCAATGAGTGGGTAGTTTGGCTCAAATTGTTTTTCCAAAGCGTCTGCAATTGAGTCGGCCTTATCTTGAGCTGAGTAAACAATGCCCCGTTCTCCATGTATTATGGGGGTGTAGGTTTTAATCTTTTTACCTGCAAGTCTGCAGTTCAGCTTCCAAATGTTATTTCTATCTTTTACAGCTTGTTGGATAGCTGTGTCCCATGATTTAAGTTTTTTGGTCATGACCTTAGCTTTTATTTCCTGATTTAATTCCTGAAGTATTTGCGCTGTTAGTGCATCCCGTTGTGCTTGAAAGTTTTTCCTGACATTGTTTCTTCGTTTGATTAGCTCGTCCAGCTCAGGGTCATTTTGGAATTTCTTGGGAGCAACTTGTGTAACAGTGGTGGCATTTTTGATGTGTTGTTGTATTGTATCTGTTATTAATTTTACTTCTGTGTCTATGTCTTCAGGTGGGAGAAGGTGAACTTCAGGGTATGCTTGTATGTCGGCCTTAAATTTAGTCCAGTCTGTACTGATAATTTTTCTGTGTAATTTACTGTTTTTGGTTGGTATCGACACTGTGGCAATTACCGGCATATGATCAGAAGAGAGTTCTTGAACCACCTCCATTGAAGTGACCATTTGTGTGTTGGTGACTATGATATCCAGAATGTCTGGAAGAAAATTTGAGTTTCTATGGTAGAATGTTGGTTCTGTTGGGGCTCTGATTGTTAAGTCGTAACTTTCTGCTAATTGCTCCAGTTTTCTGCCATTATTATTATACTGTCTATTTCCCCAAGCCGGTGATTTGGAGTTGAAATCTCCCCCAATTATACATAAGGGTGCCTGTGCTATAATATGATCAATTGTTTCTAAAAGTTCTTTGTTTTTTGGAGTGCTGTAGATCGCAGAGATAATGATGTCACCTGCATTTGATGGAAGAATTATGTTGGTAGTTTCATTTTTGTGACCTATTGGCATGTGTGCTATACTCTTCTTGATTAGGATTGCAGTACCTCCTCCTAATGCCTGTTGTCTGTCCGTTCTGTATATGATGTAATCTGGTATCGAAAATCTCCAATTTGGTTTAAGTTTGGTTTCTGATATTAGTGCAATGTCTATTTCTTCTTTAATTAGGAAGTGAGTGAGTTCGTACTCTTTATTCCTTATGCCATCGGCATTCCAAATTAGAATTTTTAGAATGTTTTGTGCATTACGATTAGGCTCTGTCATGCTGGTTTTTCTTTGTGGTGTGCTTGTAGGTCTTTTGTCTTGAACTTTGTGGTCTAGTTTTATGCTCATGCTCCTCCTCACTAGAGGTGTCGGTGTATGATTCTATGTCCGAGTGAACTTTGGCCATTTTTGATGTTAGTGTCTTGTCATCTGTGTTCTTGTGAGCAGTCAATAACTTGTTTTGTTTGTTATTACAGTTTCCATCTGTCAGGTTTTGTTCTTGTTTTGCCATTGTTTTTCTTGTTCCTGCCTGTGGGTATTCTGGTTGAACGATTAATGTAAGTAGCCCTTCCAAGATGGCTTGTTTCCTTTCCTTAGAGGTCTGACATTTTTCTGCTTGCCTCTTGATTTGCAGTATATCTTGTATGGCTTGCTGGAATTCCTCGGATGCCATGAATCCTACTGCTTCCTTGACTTGTGCTATAAATTTTGATCCCTTTCCTAAAACTTCTATGTCGTTCTCTTGACTTGCTGTATTGTTGTTATTTAATTCCTCTGCATTTCTATATTCTGTGATGTTACCTTGTTTGCCAGGATCTATTTTTTCTGTGATGGATCTATCCTGGTTGGGGTACATGTCCTTGTTGGTATTTTCACCTCCCTTTCCTTCTGTGGTCTGGAGTTGTCTGTTCTTTTCCGCCCAATTTAGGTTAAGTGTGGGGAAATTCTTCATAGAAATATCTGGAGCCCTAGGTTGCCTGTCCATGTTTGCCTGTGGAAAATTGTGTTGTCGTCCTTGCACTTTGTTGAGGAGTGCAGTCTGTTTTTCCTTGCGTATGGGGCAGGAAGAGTCATTTGCCGCGTGGTTTCCCTCACAGTTTGCACACTTAAATTCCATTTTATTAGCTTTACAATCCTTGGTGTGATGGTTTCCTGCACATCTAACACATACTTCCCTTTGACAGCATTCTTGACTGTGGTGTCCATATTGCTGGCATTTGTAGCATTGCAACAACTTCATTTGCCTGCGAAAGGGCTCAATGTTAACTCTGACACCTTGGAGTGAGGTTATGTTGTTGAGTTTTTCCTTCTGATTGAGGGGAATTTCCACTTTATAGATAGGGTATTTGACCCTTGTTGTCGCATTGGAAAATTGTGTTACAGTTGTAACATTGAAATCATGTTCCATAAGCAGCTCTTTGACTTCGTCAGCTGCTACAGTCGGGTGAAAACCTCTCAACACTGCAGTGAACGAGTTTGTTTTTTGCTGTCGAAAGGAGTAATGAGGGACATCTTTTAGTATGTCTCTGCAGATGTTATGGATTTCCATTGTTGGACAAAGTATCTTTCCACCCTCCCTGATATATATTAATTGCATATCTTTATGTAGCATCGCTATTTTTTTGGCATATCGCTTGAACATGTCAAGAGATGTAACAATAATGGGAGGGGGTTTCCTTGGCCGTGGTGGCTCAATCACCTCTGGTTCCATGCCTGGATTATTGATTATTATCACTTCAGGAGTTAAGGGGTTTACCCTAGATGGTTCCTTGTCATGTCCTGCACCCTTCCTGAGACCCTCAGAGTGCGGGAGGGCTATTCCCCCGGAGGGTGTGACATCAGGAAAGGGGCCTGCCACAGACTGCTGTACGTCTGTACAGACTCGCCCTGAATGATGTTGTCCGCTTGGCCCAGTCGCTGACCTTGATGCGGCTAGGCCGTGGGGGTCTGACCCCGACTGGGTTTCCACGGGTGTTGTGTTTGAGGCAGCTCCCTTCGTTGGCACCGTTAGGTCTCCCGGGGCTGTTTCAGTTGCCTTGAATGCGTAAACCAAGTGTGGGGATTTAAAATTGTCCCTGACTTCACTGTTTGGGGTTCTCAGCTCACTGTCCGAGAGATGCACTGCTCGTTTATTCCTTTCCACTCTGATTGGAGTACTTGTAGGTACAGAGCTGATTGTAGCCTTTGAATCTTGCTGTGGCTGGTACGATGGTATGTAATCGTCGCTGTTGTCGTCGCTGGGAAGTGTTTCGCCGTTTTTGCCCTTGTTGCCATTGTTGACTTTGTTGCCTGTGGTGTTTGACTTTTCTGTCATGATGGTCTCCAGTTCTTGTCGAGCAGTATGTTCGTGTTTACCTCTTAAATCTTCTGCTTCGGTATTACTACTGAAGCTTACCTGATTTTCTTCATTGTTGCAAAATTTCTCTTGCTTATTCTTCTTTTTACCCATTTTTTTGAGTGCAGAAACCTGTTTTGTCGAAAACTCCTGTTTATTTAATGATTTGTTCACATCCATTGTGTTGTCTCCTCCAAATTCTTCATTGGCTTAAAATTTTTACAAAACATTAAATTTATCTGCCTTTCAATTCACTATTAAATACTCTCCTTCTTCTATTATCAACCGCTCGGCCGAAAGTAGAAAAAGTCGAAAGTAGAAAAGTGAAAGTAAAAAAAGTCGAAAGTCGAAAGTGAAAGTGGCGCCCCGGCCGCTGGAAATTACTTTTGTTACACGTCCCTCCGCGGAGCGCGACCAATCACGAGCCGCGGAGCGCTCCGATTGGTCGCGCAACAAGAAGCCAAGAAAACTTTTCACGAAAAAAATTCAGTTCCCGTCTCACTCACTCTCACTCTCACTCACTCGAGTTCCGATCGTGCTCTTGGATAGTTAGGATGTAGGCAACTGCTCCCTGCCAAGAAGCTACATTTTATCAATTCATTTAGAGTTTCCACCCCCAGTTTTGTACTACCGCGTCGTGCTACGGTTAGGTGTAAAAAGAGTGTGTGACACCCAGAGACGCAGCGTCTCGCTGCCTAGCCGAGGCCCTGGCTAACTTAGTCCCAGGGCTTAGGTCAGTGGGTGCTCCACTCCCTTCCTTTTGGTAGGCGCTCGTAATAAATCCCGTAGGACAATATATTGTCAATTCTCTTTTTTTCAAATGGCGAATAACACAGATGTTCAGTTTCGCGAAACCTCCTCGCTCGACCAGGGGGTTTTAAAACGAAAAAGTAGCGAAGATCACATCCGCATTACGAAGGTGCAGTCATTGAACCACCACGTCACTGCCACGTCAAGCGACATGCCTGCCCCTCAGGCTGTCACTGCCCCGATCAGCCAGGCCGCATCTGCGGACCTGCGCAGCCAGCCCCCGGCTCACGAGACTCCATCACAGCTGACGCAGCCTGACGCTGACGTCACGCCACAGGGCGTGCGCGAATTCCGCACTGCTCCCATCACGGTTAAACATACGCAGAACATTCCGTACGAGAGGGTCTATGACCTATTTACGAGACTGGGTCTGAGCTTCACAGCAAAGAACACCAACAGGGGCACCCTATATTACTTCACTTCTGTACCGCACTACCGCGAAGCCCTTAAGGCATTCGACGGGTTAGAAATAGAATACTTTGTCACTCGAGCCCCGGAGGACAAACCACTGAAGTATGTCATCAAAGACATACCAGGGGGAACTAGCACAGACAGGATCACTCAAGACTTGTTGGCACAGGGTGTACCAGTCTTGGTGGTCCACCAGATGTACGACTACTCTAAGAGAGCTTCAAACATGTTCCAGCTTGATGTGCCACAGGGGAGTGAGGCCATTGTCAACTCACTTCGACAAGTCTTTGGCCTCAGAATACGAATCACAGATTTTCGCCACCCCAAGGGGCCCCTCCAGTGCAGCATATGCTGCCAAATGGGGCACATTGCCAAACAGTGTCACTCCAGGCCTGTCTGTCCCCAATGTGCCGGGCCCCACAAACTGCAGAAGGACTGCCCACGCCCGCCACGCTGTGCCCTCTGTAAACAGGAGCATAATGCCAGATATCGAGGCTGCCCTGTTTATCAGAGGGAGTGGCTGCAGAGACGCCCTCGTGGCCAGCCACAGCGCAAACAGCAAGCATACGGGCGTCAGCACCATGACTCACGACAGGCGCGTACCTGGACCGCAGCTCCCCCGCCCCCCCCTCAGCACAGGCAGTACAGCCATGCTGCAGCAGAGGGAGGCTGGCAAACTGTGCAACGCCGTCACAGACCAGCACAAGATGGCTACCATGGCCCACAGGGACCACAGGCAGGCCCTGTACCAGATGAACAACAATACTGGGCGCCACCAACCAGCAATCGGTACTCGACACTGGGGGAAGAGTACCCGACACTTGGCACATTAAATGACAGAGAGGCAAGACAATTCGCAAAACAGCAGACCGCCTATGCATACAACCAGCCTCGTCCGCAGCGTAGGCGACAACAGCGGCAACCGCGTCAGCCTAACCTCAACAGGGAATACGACCAGATGACCCCACAGGCAGGACGACTCCGCCAATACTCGGAGCACCCTGTGAGTGCCCCGACCGCACCAGAGCAACCCATGCTAATGCAGCAAGCCCCTGCTATGCCTGTGCAGGTGGCACCACAGATGGACACCACACCAAGCACAAGCAGTGCTCCGGCAGTTCCTGCACTGCAACCACAACCACATGGGACCACCACCATGCCGGCCACGATCGTGACGCGGAGTATGCCTCTGCCTACACCCCCAGCGGTCATAACACCTGACCGAGTGGCGGCCAACAACAGAGATTGCCAGGTGCTGCGTGGCACTCTCACCAAAGTGGCAGAAGCGCAGCCAATACTAATGGACGTGGCGCAAAAACTGTGCAACTTACTGGCAGCTTGGCTGGACACCACCATTCCACCAGAGAGCAGAATTCACCTCGCCGTCGACCTCATCACGGCCATAACCACAGCTTCCTCCCCCAAACATGACAGCACACCACACTAATGTCCCCCTTACAAAAATAGCCACCTGGAATGCACGAAGCATACGACATAAACTTCCAGAACTACAAGAATTTCTTCGCGAACACGACATACAAATTATTGCCATCACTGAAACTCACCTCTCCCCCACAGACAATCTGTGCATTCCAGGTTACATCATACACCGAACAGACAAGGACAACCATGGGGGGGGAGTGGCGCTGGCAGTGCGCACTAATCTACTCCACCATGAAGTTCACCTACCGGACCTAGGGCTCATAGAAGCAGTTGCAGTAGTCCTTACAATTAAAGGCAAGAAATGCACCATCATATCCGCATATGCGCCGCCTGGCCGCTCTATTAAACCTGAAAACCTACAAGTCCTAGCCACATTCACCTCCTCCTTCCTTCTCCTAGGCGACCTCAATGCCAAGCATCCTGCATGGAACTGCCTACAAACAACCACAAATGGCAGGGTGCTGTTTGCACATCAGCAGCAACACCGTTATATGGTCTGCGCTCCCTACCATCCTACCAGATACCCTGAAAATCCCCAACATAATCCTGACATCCTAGACTTCACTATTTATTTTAATACCAACTTTGTTTACGAACTAGAAGTCCTCCATGAGCTCCACTCTGATCACCTGCCAGTCGTAGCAACATTAGAAGACGTCCACACACCTACAACCAAACCTAAGAAAATCCTTAACTTCAGAAAAGCCAACTGGCCAAAATTAAATTCCTACGTAGAACACTACCTCACTCCTGTCCCTACCATTACAACAGCTGCCGACCTGCAGGCGTACTCGGCAGAACTAACCAGAACACTCACCAAAGCCATCCAAAACTATGTCCCAACAACAAAGCCGAAACCTGATACAGTCGCCCTTCCCTTTCCCCTGCAACTGCTTCTCACTGCCAAAAATCAAGCTCGTCGTAGATGGCAACGCAACAGAACACCAGCACTCAAGAAGGACTACAACGATCTTCACTCCGAATTCCTCAGTCACCTAGCACTACACCGAGCCACACTGTGGGACCACAAAATCTCACACTTAACCACAGCCGACAACACTCTATGGAAAGCCACCAAATCATTAACTGCCAAACCCGTCATCATTCCCCCCATTCAACAGCCAACTGGAACATTCGCCTACACACCACAGGAGAAAGTGAAGGCGCTAGCTGACAGCCAGGAACTTGCCTTCCAGCCCAACATCCTCCCCAACAATCCGCCTCACACACTCCTAGTGTCAGAGCAAATAGCCAACATGCGACTAGCCACAACCACCACGGAACCTCTCCTTACCACAGAAATGGAAGTGAAAAGAATAATTAAATCTCTGAAGAACAACAAAGCGCCAGGAGCAGACAAAATCCCTTCCCTAGTCCTCAAACAACTCCAACTCCCTGCCCTTCAGGCAATCACATCCTGCATCAATGGCATCCTACAAACAAACTCCTGGCCACACACCTGGAAAGAAGCCAAACTAATCCTACTCCCAAAACCAGGCAAAAATCCCAAACTACCAACCAGCTACAGACCAATTAGTCTCCTCAACACGCTGTCTAAAGTCGCAGAGAAAGTGCTAGCTCGCCGCATCCAACTACATCTGGAAGAACATCGTGTAATCCCGGACTACCAGTTTGGCTTCAGGGCTCGTCACTCCACCACGCAACAATTAGTCCGTAT
Organism: Bacillus rossius redtenbacheri; assembly: GCF_032445375.1. Lineage (NCBI taxonomy): Eukaryota > Metazoa > Arthropoda > Insecta > Phasmatodea > Bacillidae > Bacillus > Bacillus rossius. The sequence goes on from NW_026962315.1 coordinate 18,786, forward strand.
TACAGAACACATTACACACGCATTCAACTGGCGCCAATACACTGCAGCTGTCTTTCTCGACATAGAAAAGGCGTTTGATCGAGTATGGCACGAAGGACTGCTACACAAACTCCAGGTCATACAACTCCCGGACACATACATCAAAACATTAGACTCATACCTCCATCACCGCTCATTTCGTGCACACATTCCAGGCGCCATATCCACACCTAGACCAATACTAGCAGGGGTACCGCAAGGCAGTATACTAGGGCCCCTGCTATTTAACATATATGTAGCAGATCTCCCACAACTACCTGGAGCCAACATTGCGTGTTATGCAGACGACACCATGCTCTATACAAGCTCCCTCAGCCCCCACCTGGCTGTACGAAGACTGCAAGATTCGCTACACACCATAGAAGCATGGTTCACCGACTGGAGGACATCAATTAACGTAGGCAAATGCGAAGCCATCATATTCACGCGCCGACGAGTCCCAGAAAACCTGCCGCAGCTCAACCTATTCAATAACGACATCGAATACAAAACAACTGTAAAATACTTAGGAGTACACATGGACCGCGGACTCACATGGAAGAACCACATCGCCAGTAAACAAGCTCAAGCCAACGCAAGACTAGCAACGCTGTACCCCCTCTTAAACCACAAGAGCAGCTTAAGTACACATAATGGCAAGATCCTCTACACAGCCTGCGTCCAACCTATAGTAACCTACGCATCCCCAGCATGGAGCTACGCAGCACCAACACACTTGAAGAAACTACAAATCGTACAGAACAAATCCCTAAGAAGAATAGCGCAAGTTCCCATTTATGTCCCGATGCGCCTAATACACAAGGAACTTCGCATAGAAACACTGCACGCGCAACTCGTCAAGCAAGCCACTTCCTTTTACAAATCAATCGACACACACACCAATCCGCTCGTACACAACTTGGGACGATATAATCCTGAAGATGCCAGAAAATTCAAAAGACCGAAACACATTTTATGCGAAAAACCCCCGTAAACACTTAAAAAATACTCCGTCAAAATCAGTCGTGTTTTTCGCTCTCTCGCCAAGCCCGGGTCGGCGCTGATTGGCTGGTCCGCGCCGGTGGGCGGAGCCTAGGTGGGGGTACCAGCAGTCGGTTGCGGACTGGCGAGAGAACTTTCAGCCGAAAAACTCGTCTACACATTGTCACACTAAATTCCACATAACTTTTTAACTATAAACTCCACCGTCATGTTTGAACTGGCAAATTGTTCCTAAAACACTCACCATTAAGAAACCGTATCCTGATTCAACAAATTTCACCACCCTGATTTAAGAAAACAACGAGAATCGCCGTTTCCCCCTTTTCAGTGCAATTATCCCACACTCATTTTTAGTTTTTCTTCCTAAATTATTGAAGTTTTGCAACATAATTTTCCCCCCACTCACCCTGTCATCTACTCTCCAGCAGCTGTGCTCCATGTTCCCCGCCCTCCCTGGGGGCCGCCACAGAGACGCCGCCCACAGTGCCTGTCGGCGAGGGAGAGGGCGCCATGTTCCAGAGAGCTGCTGCCATGCCCACCCGAATTTTTAGTGTTTAAAAATTATTTTAACGTCATAATTTTTCTCCCCCCCCAGTGCTTCTAAACCACCCCAGTAGTGAAAAATATATGCATATATAATTGTAATTATTAATTATATATGCATATATATTAAATATTAAAAATTTTTCGCAACATAAATCTAAACCCACGACTTCACCCATCATCTTGTGGTTCAGAGACGCCGGCCATAGTGCCTGAGCGCACGAGCCCCATTATTAGCCTAACCGGGCTAATAGCCATTAAACATAGTTATAGAACAATGTAAATATGTGTCTTTATCTTTAGTTGCAGGTCGCGCCAGCAGTTCCTGCCGCCCTCGAGATGCCGAGGCCTAAATAGCCACATTCGCTCGTGCCTGCCGAGCACATACGCCGCATGGCGTGCTCAAAATGGCTCTTCCAGAAATCCCATCTGGGAGAGCCACAGATCCCATTCGCCCTCATCCGCTTCCTATCCCTTCGGGCCCTCGGTTGCGTTAACTTTTCACTCACAGGCAACAGGTTTCCTCCAGTGCGCTCGCTGGTTTACTGTTGTCTACCCTTTGCTACTCCCCATAGGCTGTCGGGGTGCAAATTCCGCACCCCTGCAGGCTTGACCGCGCCAGACGCACGTCGCCAGCTGCTTCCCCCTCCCTCACAGGAGAGTGAAGACAGCATAGGCAGTTACTCAGTTATCAAATTAAGCGTATAGGTCCCACCTGGCACGCATCAATTCCCTCAGTCAAATCATTCCCATTTGGTTAGCAGGGCTCACAAACACTTCGGCTGTGTGAGACTGACTTCAGCGTGGAGGGGCTGTAGTCTAAAAAAAAAAAAAAAAAATTCCCGTCTCACTCATCTAGCGACAGCGGCACAGCTCAGACCTACGATGCCCCCCAAGACGAGCGGTAAGGCAGCCAAAAAGGCGGGCAAGGCCCAGAAAAACATCTCGAAGGGCGACAAGAAAAAGAAGCGCAAGAGGAAGGAAAGCTACGCAATCTACATCTACAAAGTGTTGAAGCAAGTTCATCCGGACACTGGCATATCATCTAAGGCCATGAGCATCATGAACAGTTTCGTGAACGACATTTTCGAGCGCATCGCGGCAGAGGCCAGCCGCCTCGCCCACTACAACAAGCGCTCCACCATCACCAGCCGCGAGATACAGACGGCCGTGAGACTGCTGCTGCCCGGGGAGCTGGCCAAGCACGCTGTCAGCGAGGGCACCAAGGCTGTCACCAAATACACCAGCTCCAAGTGAGCAGGTCTGGTGTGCACATGCTTACATAAACGGTCCTTTTCAGGACCAAGAACATGATCATGAAAGGAAATGCTTCTGCTGCTGTTCTACAATTCCCTCAATCCCTATGATAGTAAATGTAAGCTTAACCAAGGCAGAAATATTTTCATTAAAAAAAGTCTTTAAGACGCATGGTTTACTGGCTGAGATATATATATATATATTTTTTTTTTTGCTTACTTCTGTGGTCATTAGTACATTGCTACAAATATATTTATATATATAAAAAAATAAATAAAAAAATCCTTTCTATTTAATTTAGTTAGATCATATATCAATATTAATGGCAAATACCAGTTGCATCGATTCACTTTGAAAATAATTCCATTTGTGCTAAAACTGGACACAGTAAAAAAAAAAAAAAAAAAAAAAAATATATATATACACACACACACACACACATAATTCGAATTCATATTATGCTTAACTGCGTTTGAATTTGCAATCATGCACAAGATGTTTTGTACTTCGAAGTAAAAACAACATAATGTACTATTTAACTACCCACAGTACAAATGGATCCAAAAAAAAAGTGAATTTTCATGCAGACGAAAATGCTTACATTTATTCTATTTATATTAAGTACCCATTACTAACAGCTTATACTGGGTGGAATACAACAGTTGACATGATTTTACTTATATGGCAATTTAATATTTAACCAAAATTAATGGTAAACTAATATTTTAAAGTGTCATTTATGGCCCCTTACCTTCAGCATGTTTGCTTCCTTGCACACAAACGAGGACAAACACATCACCCAACTGAAAAAAAAAAAAAAATTTCACTTGCATCACAAATAATTTAAAATTTTTCACCACATGAAGTAAATATTTCGCAATAAAAAAAAATATAGCCCTAGGACTCGTGTGCACACCTTTTCTTCCCCACATCGCACACGCAAACAAAACTTCCAAATTATTACAAAATCACTCGATTATTATACATACATAAACACACATGTATTTTCCGAATAAGTGAGAAATGCAGGCCGATGAAAGTCAAATTTCGTTTCGGAAATTAAATCTCGCACAACTACCGACACATAACCAAACTTGCGTACATTTACATAGCATTAACCCTCTAAATAATAAACAAATGAAAGCAGAAAAAACAACATCGCTACCCACCGCGCGCGCTCCTGGCGGCGGGAGTAGGAACTACTTTGCACACAGACCGACATAGCCCCCTGCCAAAAACAGTAAAATAAATAATATATATAAGTCTTTTGGCGGGAAAAAATTTCTCAACCGCCTGGGAGCACCCTAGTGTGTGCCTGTCTTTAGGTTATGTTACTTTTAACTTCATTTTCTACAGGCAGACGCGAGGGTGCTCGCCCATTATTTTTATTTTTTTAAATTCTTTCCTACCTTTGGTGTGCCATGCAAGAATTTATCGTCAAAATGGCGGCCCCGAGTGCAAATTTCTCGTCTGCACTGCTGGCTGGATGATTATGTGATGTTTTGAAGGAGGGTGTTTTTTTTTTTGTTTGGATTTTGTGTGAGGGGGGGAGGGGGCTGGGCTAGCTTTTTTTTTTTTTTAAATTTTCTAAACATTCATCTCTTATGTAACAGTGTTCAGCATTAAAAAATTTAAAAGAAGAGGCACTTACTCATCAATTTCAAAACAGCCTATGAAGAAAAATAAAAAAAATTTAAATTCATTCCAGTTTTATACATTCATGATTTGATCACATGTATAACTTTTCTTTTTTATTACCTTATTTAATTTTATTATTATTACTACTATTGCTGCTACAACCTAGAAGATACCTCAGTGATACTAATACCTGCTGGTAAAGTTAAAGGTTTCACCTTTCTTTCTTTAAACATATCACAATACCTTTCTTGAGTTAAATATTATCTAATGGCTTTAAGAAGTTATGGTAATGTTCATCAGTTATAGAGTGTGGGTTTGTGTGTGTGTGTGAGAGTGTATTTTGAAGAGGGCTTTGGTGGTTGGGATGGTGAGGGTGGTGGGTGTTGTGTGAGGGGAGGGGGGGGGGGGGGGGGGAAGTAAAAGAGTGTTCATTACACGATTTCTCCTGTTGTTTGTAACAATCACACCTGGTATAGCTATTTCGAGTGGCAAATACAAACTGCAAAAAAAAAACATCTATATCATTGCCAACGGCCATATCACGATGAACACACCGGTTCTCGTCCGATCTGGTTGTAGTGCGCGCGAAAATCGGTGCCGCGATTTCCGCAATTTTTCGTATATAAAGTGCCGCGAGTGCTATTTTCGGGTGTGATTCGTGTTCCTCAAACACCTGTGCATGCGCACAATTGAAGGTAAGACGCGGCTTTGCCGAAAAACATTATAAACAGTGTTTAAAATATTCGTTAATGTATGTAAACAAACAATCTAGTTCAACCATAGAGCATGACTCTCATAGAAGCAATCTTTCGGGCGGGTGTGTTCCCATATCGACTTCTATTACTGATAAATTAATTGGAGCACCCCATACCTCTTCTGAAAGCAACATGGCGACTTGTATTAATATAAATACAAATAATTTAAATGATATGGATAACTCTAACCAAACCATGTACGAACTGTACTGCCCAGCAATGGGGGTAACTGTTGACAACGATTCTGTTTTCGGACATTTCGGCAACTTATTTCAAGTCGGTGTCCAAGACGACAAGAATATAATGTGTCGCATCCATTTGAGGCCCATTGAACAGGACGATCTGTCTCAACACCCATTTATTATTGCTGATAGAAAAACCTATCAACCCAGATTTTTTCATAAAGACCAAGAAATCCCAGACATTATTTGCGAGGATGATTTTCACAAATATTTCGTGTGCTACCAGGAAGAGCACATGTCTCGATCACCAACCAGCCCCGCTGCTGACCGCCAGAGTCCCCCGGGGGTTCGAACACCGCCACCAGCACAGGGTATCCCCAACATGGAGTGGCAGGAAGTCAGCAGAGGGGGAATCAATAAAAGGTGCTTCGCCCAAATGGACAACAGCCCAAGCAAGGACCGAGCAACAAAAACAAATCGTTACCACACACTGAGCGAGGAAGAGGACGACTTCCAGACAGCGACAGCTCAACCTGATGCACCTGTCAACCCCCCCAACACAGTTACACCCACGCCCACCTCGCACAGTACCACCAAGGCACATAAACCTCCGCCGGGCAAAGCTGGCCCAGCGATACCAGAAAAATTTGCCCCCAACAAGTTCCCGATGCCACCTGTGACGGTGAAAACTGGCATGAACCAGGCGTTCCACCAATACAAGCCGGCTCTCAAACAGTTAATGAAAAATGACTACGCCATCATTGTGACAAAGCACAATGTAAAGATAAAGACTGCCACCATCCCAGACCAGGAAAACCTAATAAAATTCCTTAAAGAAAAGAACTTTGAATGTTTCACACACCCGCGCCCAGACCAAAGGAACTCTCGATTTGTCATCCGAGGACTGGATGTCGACTACGACCAGGACGAGCTTGCTGCCCAAGTACGCTCCCTCGGTCTTGATGTTGCATCAGTGAAACGGATGGACCGGCGTACTCCAACTGGGGAGGACATCCCAGTGCCGCTGTTCCTCATTTCGCTCAATGGAACTGCCCAGCTATCCCCCATCCTCGGCCGCCACTACCTGGACCACATGGAGGTCAGGTTCGAGGCCTACCGAGGACGCCAGGAAATTCAACGCTGCGTGCAATGTCAACGCTGGGACCACTCCATCCACCTCTGCTGGATGAAGCCCAGATGCGTGCGGTGCCCGGGCGCCCACCCTTCCACGGAGTGCCCCAACGTTTCAGATGCCCCACCACACTGCGCCAACTGCGCGGACCATGACCTCCCGGCCAACATGCACATCGCCGCCTCCAAGGACTGCCCAGTCAGGCTGTCCATGCTGAATGCTAAGGTAAACCGCACAGCACAGCCACAACAAAAACTGCCCACCACCACCAGCTTCCCCCCACTTCCTCCCCCAAGAAACACATTCGCAAGCCAACTGAAAACATTCAAAACACAAGCAATAACCACACCAACCCACGACACACCACTGCCACAAGCCACTCAACTCCCAGCTCGCGTCACTCGCGTTCCTTCTAACTCAATGCCTCGTCATGCCAGTTACAATCATCCACCCCCTAAAAATCAACAAGCTAATGCTGAACCCAATGTCCTAAACGAATTTGCCGAATTGATTAAGTTAATTAAAGACCTCAACTTGCTGAAATGGGTTCCCTTTTTACTAGATGCCATCCGGAAATTTAAATCATCGCAGAACCAAGACGAGAAGTGCACAGTGATTTTCTCCGTCCTTAGTGCAATTGCCAATGCCCTCCCTTAAAATCATTATCTGGAATAGCAACAGCATCGCCAACAAGGCAGCCGAGTTCAATCATTTCATTTCACTCCACAAACCAGACCTGGTGTTCTTGGCGGAAACCTGGCTCAGGGCTGGCGTTCCGTTCACGGTGCCGGGATATGTGACGCATCGGGCCGACCGGTTGGGTGGCAAACAGGGGGGCGTGGCTCTTCTTGTGCGCCAAGCTTTGTCGCACCATAGGCGCCAAACGCCTCAATTGCAGCACATGGAAGCGGTAGCAGTTCGGCTGCATACGAACCCCACGCCCTTTACTGCCGTGGCCACTTACATCCCACCAACCACTCCATTCCCGGCAGAGGACCTCACCAGCCTTCGCCGGCTCGACTCACGCATCATACTGGCGGGTGACTTCAATGCCAGGCACAACTCCTGGGGCTGTCTCCGCAACAATTATAAAGGTATCGCCCTCCGCAAATACCTGAAGGAAACCACCTTAGTACTACATGCCCCTGACACGTTCACGTACCACCCACACTCCCATACTGGCAGCCCCAGTGTACTGGACCTGGTGATAGGCACATGCCTACCCAGAGTCAATCCCCTCAAAGTCTGCACCGACCTGACATCAGACCACTACCCTGTCATAGGGACAATTGACACCACAGTCACCCCTACTTCCACAAACACCATCTACGATTTCAAACAAGCTGACTGGAAAATGTATCGAACAGCTATGGACCAGCAGCTAGATCTGCAACATAAAGCCCGCACAAAGGAGGAACTTGACCAACATGTTCTTCACTTTGCTGACACCATTATCACCTCAGCCGCCCTCCATATCCCCAAAGTAAAACCGCACCCACTTGGAATACCACTCCCAGCCCACATCAAGACACTCATCTCGTACCGCAACAGGGCTCGGAGCCGATGGCAGCGTACCCGCCTACAGCCAGACAGGGACGACTACAATGCTCTGTTCCGACGGTGCAGAGTGGCCGTTGCTGAATGGAGGTCGGCGGGCGAAGTCAAAAAGCTCGACGCGCTGTCACTCGCAAATGGTTCGGTCTGGCGCTTCGCGCGCAGTCTCCGCGCCGCCAGGTCATCGATCCCGCCCCTAGAGGTGGACGGTGGCATGGCGGAGTCGGCGACTGACAGGGCGGAGTGCATGGCAAACCACTTTGTGAACTCATTCGCACCAGCACCCATACCACCTCACATCTCCAAGCTCCCCACACACTATCAACCCCCTCCGCCCCCAACGCCAGGCTCCCTCAAGACAGCTACGCCCAGGCAAGTGAGGAAGGAGATAGACCGCGTGCGTCATAACGCCGCTCCAGGCCCGGATGAAGTCACCCCACGCCTCCTCAAATCCATCTCACGCAAAGCACTCATCTACCTCACCAACATAATCAACAGCATTCTCATTTCAGGTCACTTCCCACGTCCATGGCGTGAGGCCACGGTAGTACCCATATTCAAGGGAAAAGGTGCATCCAATCGGCCGGCATCGTACCGTCCCATCGCCCTGCTCTCAGTGATATCAAAGGTAGCGGAGCGCATAGTTCTGGCCAGGCTGGAAGCGGAAGTAGCCCGGCTACAACCGCTGCCTGAATTCCAGTTTGGCTTCCGACGTCACTTATCAACACAACACGCATTAGCTCACGTCACCGACCAAATCACCCTCAGTTTCACACAAAGGACCCATACCGGCATGGTGTTGCTAGACCTGAGTCGTGCATTCGATACTGTCCACCATCACGCCCTAATCCTCAAGCTGGCCTTTCTGGGATTAAACCCTGCTCTTCGCTGCATCCTTCACTCTTTCCTGGAAGCCCGCACGTTCTGCGTACGGGTGGAAGGGTCCACTTCATCCTCTAGAGAGATCACTGCAGGAGTCCCTCAAGGGTCCACGCTCTCTCCCCTATTATTTTCCCTATATTCTCATGACATTCCCAAGCCCCCCGAATGCACGATTGTCATGTACGCGGATGACACCGCGCTGATGGTTAGACACCATGACCCCGTCCTTATTAAAGCCAGGCTGACCGCGGCCATCAACATAGTTAATCATTACTTTATGTCCTGGGGCATTCTCCCTAACCCCGCCAAAACCGAAGCCATTTTCTTCACCAGGCGACGCCCCCGCCTGCCACCCACACTGTTTGTGGGGGGCGCAGTGATAAAATGGAGCGATTCAGTGAAATACCTCGGTGTCACACTGGATCGCACATTGCGCTTCTCCCCGCACTTTTCGTCTGCCACTGCCCGGGCCTATCGCGCTTTTAACTCGATCTCCTCCCTCCTCCGCCCCCACAGCCCCTTGCCTGACCAGGACAGAGTGCGCCTCTTCAAGGCGTACATTGTCCCTATTTTACTGTATTCCTCTGTAATATTTGCCCATGTCCCCGACATCCGATTCCACCAAATAAAAACATGTTTCAATAAGCTACTCAGAGCAACACTCGGGAAATACAGACATGTAACTAACACACAATTACACGACCTTGCAGGCACACTATCACCACGCCAACTAGTCATTAAATACACAGACAAATTTTTCACAAAAGCATCACAACACCCGTCTACACTCATACAGAACATTGGACAACACAACATCACACGACCACACCCACATAAACTAATTACAGACTACCACCCAGGCAGGCCACCCTGACTGGGCAGAAGAAGAAAATCCTCCAACCAGCCACAAAAGTGTACAGTGCTACGGACATCCACCAAAGTGCCGTGCATCGAGACTGCAAATGAACGCCAACCAAAGCGACATAGATTCAAAAGTGCAACTTATGTAATATAGTGTACAATAGTGTAATATATAAGCTGCAAGCATAACTAAACCTACTCCCAAACTGTTCAGTGAAAAATATGTAACTATGTGTATGTAAATATCAATAATAATTTCTCTGTAAATATATTTCAACGTGTATGATCATCAGAAAACATTGAGCCCACAGGCTCCAGAACATTACGGAGGTTTTTTTAAACTTTTCCTCCTAAAAACAATTATTAAATAAATGTAAATGTATATAAGAAGTGTTGTATAATGTCTATAAACTATGGAAAAAGAGCACAATGTGCTGGCGTTCCACTATGTATACCTATGTAAATATCAATGTATGCAAACATCGCAATAAAAAGCTTTTGAATTTGAATTTGATTTGTCCGATCACCGAAGTTAAGCATCGTCGAGCGTGGTTAGTACTTAGATGGGTGACCGCTTGGGAACACCACGTGCCGTTGGCACTACTATTTTGCACCCTACAGAAAAAAATTTTTTTTTAAAAATTTCAATTTTAAATTTTTTTTTCCCCCACAATCACCACATTTCCCCCCCCCCCCCCCCCTAACACACACACACACACACACTCACTCTCTATCAATCAATCAATCAATCAATCAATCAATCAATCAATCACTCACTCACTCACCCACCCAGCAGCAGCTGTGAATCTTTGCATGTGTATACCTCATACAAAATTCAAAGTGAAAAAATAAATAGATAAGTGTATATGTATGTATGTATGTATGTATGTATGTATGTATGTATGTATGTATGTATGTATGTATATATGTATATATATATATATATATATATATATATATATATATATATATATATATATATATAAACACACACACACACACCTATTTTGAAGTTTCTCTGTTTCAGTGGGCAGTTATGTATAATAATGAGAGATTCAAAAAGACGTTGATAACAATGTCATCAATGCCTGTTTAGTGTGCTCATTTGTTGGATGGTCGGCAGCAATACTAGAGGTGGTACAGCTGTAACCTGTAAAATTGTACCTGCAATGTGTTGTGTATGGAAAAAAATAAAAATTATATCATCTAAATTTTTGTTATCCAACAATAACCTTCCCATCAATGCATGATGTCACAGTAGCCATAGCTCTACTCTTTCTGCCATATAACATTGGGGGAAAAAAAAAAAAAAGGAGCTATTAGAATAATAACAAAAGATAAAAAATCATCTAACTGCAGACCAAAATTCAAAAAACTTAAAGTCCTGACTGCCATAAATGAATACGTTCTAGAAACTTTTTATTCATTCTTAAGAAAAAGAAGAAAAAAAAAATTATTATTTTTTTTTTTTTTTTTTTTTTTTTTAGATATTCGCACATAGGTATAACACCAGAAATGCTAGTAAATTGAGGATAGTTGAACATAACACTAGGCGATTTGAAAATGGACTAAATTACTTGGGAGTAAAACTTTACAACTTAATATCACAGAAAATAACTAAAACAATTTACCAGTATTAAAAAAAAAAACAGTAAAAAAAATTCTTCTAGAATATCCTACCTACCCTCTGAAGCTATTCTTTAATTTGATTGATAATAGAGAAATTGAACTGTTAATTTGTTGAATGGACTTGTGATAACAGCTGCTTCATGTTTTGCATAAAGTTAAATTGTGTAACATGTTATGTATTTTTTTTTTTTGAAATTTTTTTTCTTGGTAACTTGCATCATGTAAATATTAATTGTCTGCACATACATGTTCTATATCCCGGAGCCTTGACTCCACGTGGGATCAACAGAACAAAAATACAAAAAAAAAAAAAAAAATCCAGCTCACTAATCTAGGTGCATTTTGCTAACAATATTTGGAATATATATATATATTTTTTTTTGTGTAACATGCAAATTCTGTATTATTCTGCACACATTATTTATAATCTTCTATCATTTTCTTAGATAATAACTATTAATTCATAAAATAGATTGTGTGTGCATAACCTCCTGGAAACATTTGCACTTACCTCCTACTTTACTTTTTCATTTAAGCAATCCTATTCGCATGTATACACTTAGGTTGCAGCATCGAAATTGTGTAAAATTCAAAGTGTGTATTGCCTGAAAAAAAAAAAAAAAAAAAAAAGACATACCAAATATTTGCATACAGCGACACACTACATATTTGCACACAGTGGAGTTTTGCGGTAATTAACCTAGCACAATTTACCACACGCAATCACACGCCCGCGATGAGATAACACACTCGCTGTTTTCCTGTTGACCGGCACGAGGAGTAAGAAAAATTGATATTTACACGAGCACACACTCCCACACTAGTCACAACGTCGGTCATCAAGTTGTGTTGAAAATTCCTGTAGCCTCTGTTTTCCCAAATGATTTCACTTAAAATTTCATTTAACAAGACCATAAACAAATTTACAATACTAATTTCTTAAACAAACACTTCAGCGAACAAGTGACTGTCGCATTCATTACAAAGCTTACAACTTAACAGATGTTTCCGATGTGAAATAAAATAAGAAAATGTTTTACAACCAACCTAGAACATTTAGTCAAAACGTTTTTGTCCTGGTTTATGATTATTTTCCGTGACATGAATGTTTCAAAACTAATAAAAATACGAATGCAGCCAAATATAATGAAGTTAGCACATAAAAGACGACTTAAAATATTTCATTTTTCGAGAATTGGCAGAGCAAGAACGCACAGGTCCAACGGAAATTTCTTTAAAGATAAACGACCATCGGACAAAAACACCCCCTCCCCTCATCCTCAAAAATACGTGAATAATATACTTTTTCAATTATATTTTTATCGTTTTTTTTTTTTTTTTTTAATATACTCATTAAAACTTCAAAATAAGCAGGTACTCGTGTGTTTTTCTCTCTACAATGTACCTGATCTCGGTGCGTAAACCTACATCATTTAGAGATGGAATTAATGTACACATACAAGTAAAATTTTGTTCCATTGTAAAATTGAGAGAAAGAAGGTTTTCCAAACGCATTAAGTATGGAGACTTTAAATAAGATTACGAGCTTATAAATGTTTGCAACGAAATAAAGTGACCATGTATCTGCAATTTCAAAAATATTTTTGCTCTGCTAACCTCACATGCAAGCAAGTAAAAATAACCTCACAACTTACTTACCTCTCTCAATTTCGCAGTACCAAAACATAGAAGGGATAAATAGGATAGTTTTTATTCGAAATCCTGCAAGAGTTTTAATTTTTATTAAAATATTTCTCCAATGTAGCATGTGTGTGGAATACTTCATCAGCAACTTGCATCTGCACCTTGAGTGAATTGAAGGGCAGCCAGTTTTAAAAGCTAAACAGAAACTGCACTCTTGAGAATGCATCAGATCCAAGTGAAATGCTTGTTGTGTGTACAGTTAAAAGTTTTATTATTCACACAATGAAAATGTAAACAAAATTTACTCACAATAATAATCACATCATCCTTGGAGGTGCACGAAGAAAGCCATTCCAGGTGGCACTGAACAAGGTGATTTGCTAGTGCTTCCACAGCAAACAGCCTTCATGAAATTATCTCCACATTTTCAGCATACTATACACTAAAGTATACCTAAGTTAATTTAACCATTTTCAAGTGATTCCAGCACAAATTACGTATTTGATTCCTTGAATAACATCTGCAAATGAAAAGTTCCCTGTTTGGTGTAGCAGTAAATTTAAACAGCTCGCAGTGCAAATTAAACAGTGCAGCTGCCATAAAAAAATTACACTATTA
>NW_026962315.1:37500-50000 GCF_032445375.1 Bacillus rossius redtenbacheri
TTTTTAGGATTCTGTTCTGAGTTACTTGTAGTTGTTGTAGGTGCTCCTTTGCTGCTGTGCCCCACACTTCACACCCGTAGAGCATTGCAGGTCTAATAACACTCTTGTAAAGTAATAATTTGGTCTTGACCGGAAGGTGTGCTGACTTTAACAGCGGGTACATTTTTAGGAATTTTCCCATGGCAGCTTGTGCTGCCTTCCTTAGGTGAACTCTCCATGTTAGTTTGGAATCGAAAAAGAGGCCTAAATATTTTACTTCATTTGATTGTGGAATTACCTCCCCATAGAGCTTGACTGGCGCATTAACAAATTTTCTTTTCCTCGTGCACAAGAGAAAAGCACTTTTTGTTGGGTTAACTTTAATTGCCCATCTGTCCCAATATTGCTGCATTTCATTTATGTGGATTTGGAGGGTAGCATTTGCATAAAAAGGTTTTTTATCTGTAGTATAAATAACTGTGTCATCTGCATAGAGTGTATACTTCATGTTGGTGCCTGATGGAATGTCCCTGGTATATATGGCATAAAGTAAAGGTGAGAGTGCTCCTCCTTGTGGAACCCCTGCATGAATGTCTCTGGTTGAAGAAGTTTTACCATCCAGTGCGACTTGAAATTTCCTGTGCTTTAAATAATTTTCTATTAATTTCCAGTAGGAAGGATGAAATCCCGCTTCAATGATTTTGTGGACAAGGAACACATGATGTACCTTGTCAAAGGCTTTCTCTATATCCATAAATACTGAAGCGGTTGAACGTCGTCGATTTAAGCTAGTTAGCATAAATTTTGCCACTCTGGAGGCTGCATGAATAGTGGAATGTTTTGGCCTAAAACCTATTTGTTGATTGGGGAGAAGCTTTTCCTTGTTTACAATTTTTTGCATCCTTTTGCAAATAATTTTCTCGAAAATTTTAGCCATGGTGTTTAAGAGACTGATAGGCCTTCGATTTTGAGGGAATTTAGCATCTTTCCCGGGTTTTGGCAATGTAATAATTTTTGCCATTTTCCATGCCTGTGGGAAAATTGAATTTTGTAATATGTTATTATATATGGATAGAAGGTGTAATCTTGCATTTAGAGGAAGATTTTTTATGGCTTCATTAGTTATCTTGTCCGGTCCTGGTGCTTTGTTTTTTGGGAGTGCTTTAATTACTTGATTTAGTTCCTTTAATGTTATGTCTTGTACAGTTTCATCTCCCTTTTTGTTTTTCTCTGCCTGGATGAGCTGGAAATTACTTTTGTTACACGTCCCTCCGCGGAGCGCGACCAATCACGAGCCGCGGAGCGCTCCGATTGGTCGCGCAACAAGAAGCCAAGAAAACTTTTCACGAAAAAAATTCAGTTCCCGTCTCACTCATCTAGCGACAGCGGCACAGCTCAGACCTACGATGCCCCCCAAGACGAGCGGTAAGGCAGCCAAAAAGGCGGGCAAGGCCCAGAAAAACATCTCGAAGGGCGACAAGAAAAAGAAGCGCAAGAGGAAGGAAAGCTACGCAATCTACATCTACAAAGTGTTGAAGCAAGTTCATCCGGACACTGGCATATCATCTAAGGCCATGAGCATCATGAACAGTTTCGTGAACGACATTTTCGAGCGCATCGCGGCAGAGGCCAGCCGCCTCGCCCACTACAACAAGCGCTCCACCATCACCAGCCGCGAGATACAGACGGCCGTGAGACTGCTGCTGCCCGGGGAGCTGGCCAAGCACGCTGTCAGCGAGGGCACCAAGGCTGTCACCAAATACACCAGCTCCAAGTGAGCAGGTCTGGTGTGCACATGCTTACATAAACGGTCCTTTTCAGGACCAAGAACATGATCATGAAAGGAAATGCTTCTGCTGCTGTTCTACAATTCCCTCAATCCCTATGATAGTAAATGTAAGCTTAACCAAGGCAGAAATATTTTCATTAAAAAAAGTCTTTAAGACGCATGGTTTACTGGCTGAGATATATATATATATATTTTTTTTTTTGCTTACTTCTGTGGTCATTAGTACATTGCTACAAATATATTTATATATATAAAAAAATAAATAAAAAAATCCTTTCTATTTAATTTAGTTAGATCATATATCAATATTAATGGCAAAGACCAGTTGCATCGATTCACTTTGAAAATAATTCCATTTGTGCTAAAACTGGACACAGTAAAAAAAAAAAAAAAAAAAAAAAATATATATATACACACACACACACACACATAATTCGAATTCATATTATGCTTAACTGCGTTTGAATTTGCAATCATGCACAAGATGTTTTGTACTTCGAAGTAAAAACAACATAATGTACTATTTAACTACCCACAGTACAAATGGATCCAAAAAAAAAGTGAATTTTCATGCAGACGAAAATGCTTACATTTATTCTATTTATATTAAGTACCCATTACTAACAGCTTATACTGGGTGGAATACAACAGTTGACATGATTTTACTTATATGGCAATTTAATATTTAACCAAAATTAATGGTAAACTAATATTTTAAAGTGTCATTTATGGCCCCTTACCTTCAGCATGTTTGCTTCCTTGCACACAAACGAGGACAAACACATCACCCAACTGAAAAAAAAAAAAAAATTTCACTTGCATCACAAATAATTTAAAATTTTTCACCACATGAAGTAAATATTTCGCAATAAAAAAAAATATAGCCCTAGGACTCGTGTGCACACCTTTTCTTCCCCACATCGCACACGCAAACAAAACTTCCAAATTATTACAAAATCACTCGATTATTATACATACATAAACACACATGTATTTTCCGAATAAGTGAGAAATGCAGGCCGATGAAAGTCAAATTTCGTTTCGGAAATTAAATCTCGCACAACTACCGACACATAACCAAACTTGCGTACATTTACATAGCATTAACCCTCTAAATAATAAACAAATGAAAGCAGAAAAAACAACATCGCTACCCACCGCGCGCGCTCCTGGCGGCGGGAGTAGGAACTACTTTGCACACAGACCGACATAGCCCCCTGCCAAAAACAGTAAAATAAATAATATATATAAGTCTTTTGGCGGGAAAAAATTTCTCAACCGCCTGGGAGCACCCTAGTGTGTGCCTGTCTTTAGGTTATGTTACTTTTAACTTCATTTTCTACAGGCAGACGCGAGGGTGCTCGCCCATTATTTTTATTTTTTTAAATTCTTTCCTACCTTTGGTGTGCCATGCAAGAATTTATCGTCAAAATGGCGGCCCCGAGTGCAAATTTCTCGTCTGCACTGCTGGCTGGATGATTATGTGATGTTTTGAAGGAGGGTGTTTTTTTTTTTGTTTGGATTTTGTGTGAGGGGGGGAGGGGGCTGGGCTAGCTTTTTTTTTTTTTTAAATTTTCTAAACATTCATCTCTTATGTAACAGTGTTCAGCATTAAAAAATTTAAAAGAAGAGGCACTTACTCATCAATTTCAAAACAGCCTATGAAGAAAAATAAAAAAAATTTAAATTCATTCCAGTTTTATACATTCATGATTTGATCACATGTATAACTTTTCTTTTTTATTACCTTATTTAATTTTATTATTATTACTACTATTGCTGCTACAACCTAGAAGATACCTCAGTGATACTAATACCTGCTGGTAAAGTTAAAGGTTTCACCTTTCTTTCTTTAAACATATCACAATACCTTTCTTGAGTTAAATATTATCTAATGGCTTTAAGAAGTTATGGTAATGTTCATCAGTTATAGAGTGTGGGTTTGTGTGTGTGTGTGAGAGTGTATTTTGAAGAGGGCTTTGGTGGTTGGGATGGTGAGGGTGGTGGGTGTTGTGTGTGGGGAGGGGGGGGGGGGGGGGGGGGAAGTAAAAGAGTGTTCATTACACGATTTCTCCTGTTGTTTGTAACAATCACACCTGGTATAGCTATTTCGAGTGGCAAATACAAACTGCAAAAAAAAAACATCTATATCATTGCCAACGGCCATATCACGATGAACACACCGGTTCTCGTCCGATCACCGAAGTTAAGCATCGTCGAGCGTGGTTAGTACTTAGATGGGTGACCGCTTGGGAACACCACGTGCCGTTGGCACTACTATTTTGCACCCTACAGAAAAAAATTTTTTTTTAAAAATTTCAATTTTAAATTTTTTTTTCCCCCACAATCACCACATTTCCCCCCCCCCCCCCCCCTAACACACACACACACACACACTCACTCTCTATCAATCAATCAATCAATCAATCAATCAATCAATCAATCACTCACTCACTCACCCACCCAGCAGCAGCTGTGAATCTTTGCATGTGTATACCTCATACAAAATTCAAAGTGAAAAAATAAATAGATAAGTGTATATGTATGTATGTATGTATGTATGTATGTATGTATGTATGTATGTATGTATGTATGTATATATGTATATATATATATATATATATATATATATATATATATATATATATATATATATATAAACACACACACACACACCTATTTTGAAGTTTCTCTGTTTCAGTGGGCAGTTATGTATAATAATGAGAGATTCAAAAAGACGTTGATAACAATGTCATCAATGCCTGTTTAGTGTGCTCATTTGTTGGATGGTCGGCAGCAATACTAGAGGTGGTACAGCTGTAACCTGTAAAATTGTACCTGCAATGTGTTGTGTATGGAAAAAAATAAAAATTATATCATCTAAATTTTTGTTATCCAACAATAACCTTCCCATCAATGCATGATGTCACAGTAGCCATAGCTCTACTCTTTCTGCCATATAACATTGGGGGAAAAAAAAAAAAAAGGAGCTATTAGAATAATAACAAAAGATAAAAAATCATCTAACTGCAGACCAAAATTCAAAAAACTTAAAGTCCTGACTGCCATAAATGAATACGTTCTAGAAACTTTTTATTCATTCTTAAGAAAAAGAAGAAAAAAAAAATTATTATTTTTTTTTTTTTTTTTTTTTTTTTTAGATATTCGCACATAGGTATAACACCAGAAATGCTAGTAAATTGAGGATAGTTGAACATAACACTAGGCGATTTGAAAATGGACTAAATTACTTGGGAGTAAAACTTTACAACTTAATATCACAGAAAATAACTAAAACAATTTACCAGTATTAAAAAAAAAAACAGTAAAAAAAATTCTTCTAGAATATCCTACCTACCCTCTGAAGCTATTCTTTAATTTGATTGATAATAGAGAAATTGAACTGTTAATTTGTTGAATGGACTTGTGATAACAGCTGCTTCATGTTTTGCATAAAGTTAAATTGTGTAACATGTTATGTATTTTTTTTTTTGAAATTTTTTTTCTTGGTAACTTGCATCATGTAAATATTAATTGTCTGCACATACATGTTCTATATCCCGGAGCCTTGACTCCACGTGGGATCAACAGAACAAAAATACAAAAAAAAAAAAAAAAATCCAGCTCACTAATCTAGGTGCATTTTGCTAACAATATTTGGAATATATATATATATTTTTTTTTGTGTAACATGCAAATTCTGTATTATTCTGCACACATTATTTATAATCTTCTATCATTTTCTTAGATAATAACTATTAATTCATAAAATAGATTGTGTGTGCATAACCTCCTGGAAACATTTGCACTTACCTCCTACTTTACTTTTTCATTTAAGCAATCCTATTCGCATGTATACACTTAGGTTGCAGCATCGAAATTGTGTAAAATTCAAAGTGTGTATTGCCTGAAAAAAAAAAAAAAAAAAAAAAGACATACCAAATATTTGCATACAGCGACACACTACATATTTGCACACAGTGGAGTTTTGCGGTAATTAACCTAGCACAATTTACCACACGCAATCACACGCCCGCGATGAGATAACACACTCGCTGTTTTCCTGTTGACCGGCACGAGGAGTAAGAAAAATTGATATTTACACGAGCACACACTCCCACACTAGTCACAACGTCGGTCATCAAGTTGTGTTGAAAATTCCTGTAGCCTCTGTTTTCCCAAATGATTTCACTTAAAATTTCATTTAACAAGACCATAAACAAATTTACAATACTAATTTCTTAAACAAACACTTCAGCGAACAAGTGACTGTCGCATTCATTACAAAGCTTACAACTTAACAGATGTTTCCGATGTGAAATAAAATAAGAAAATGTTTTACAACCAACCTAGAACATTTAGTCAAAACGTTTTTGTCCTGGTTTATGATTATTTTCCGTGACATGAATGTTTCAAAACTAATAAAAATACGAATGCAGCCAAATATAATGAAGTTAGCACATAAAAGACGACTTAAAATATTTCATTTTTCGAGAATTGGCAGAGCAAGAACGCACAGGTCCAACGGAAATTTCTTTAAAGATAAACGACCATCGGACAAAAACACCCCCTCCCCTCATCCTCAAAAATACGTGAATAATATACTTTTTCAATTATATTTTTATCGTTTTTTTTTTTTTTTTTTAATATACTCATTAAAACTTCAAAATAAGCAGGTACTCGTGTGTTTTTCTCTCTACAATGTACCTGATCTCGGTGCGTAAACCTACATCATTTAGAGATGGAATTAATGTACACATACAAGTAAAATTTTGTTCCATTGTAAAATTGAGAGAAAGAAGGTTTTCCAAACGCATTAAGTATGGAGACTTTAAATAAGATTACGAGCTTATAAATGTTTGCAACGAAATAAAGTGACCATGTATCTGCAATTTCAAAAATATTTTTGCTCTGCTAACCTCACATGCAAGCAAGTAAAAATAACCTCACAACTTACTTACCTCTCTCAATTTCGCAGTACCAAAACATAGAAGGGATAAATAGGATAGTTTTTATTCGAAATCCTGCAAGAGTTTTAATTTTTATTAAAATATTTCTCCAATGTAGCATGTGTGTGGAATACTTCATCAGCAACTTGCATCTGCACCTTGAGTGAATTGAAGGGCAGCCAGTTTTAAAAGCTAAACAGAAACTGCACTCTTGAGAATGCATCAGATCCAAGTGAAATGCTTGTTGTGTGTACAGTTAAAAGTTTTATTATTCACACAATGAAAATGTAAACAAAATTTACTCACAATAATAATCACATCATCCTTGGAGGTGCACGAAGAAAGCCATTCCAGGTGGCACTGAACAAGGTGATTTGCTAGTGCTTCCACAGCAAACAGCCTTCATGAAATTATCTCCACATTTTCAGCATACTATACACTAAAGTATACCTAAGTTAATTTAACCATTTTCAAGTGATTCCAGCACAAATTACGTATTTGATTCCTTGAATAACATCTGCAAATGAAAAGTTCCCTGTTTGGTGTAGCAGTAAATTTAAACAGCTCGCAGTGCAAATTAAACAGTGCAGCTGCCATAAAAAAATTACACTATTAGTGGAACTGCCCATTATGTCATCGTAGACTGCTGACATTTAGAAAACATTGAAAAATCAGTGCTAAAGAAGCCCTACCACGTCCTGCGGTGCAAATATGCAACATTGGCCTAGCCGATGATTGACATGCCCAGGCTGGCAGCACAATGTGTCGGGCATGCATGACCGTGGCAGCTGGGGCAACCTGGGAGCTGCGGTCATATATATACAGCTGCAATATGTACTTCTTTTTCAGCTAACCTGGCTGGCTGGCAGCCTGGCGGGAAACGACTAAAGTCGCCCCCTAAAAACCAGTCCTACCAAACTAAAATGCGGACAGAAATGCCCAAGTGCCCGCCCTTGCTTAGTAGACATTTTCTACTCTTCCAACTCTTCTTCCTGAGCCATCCTTCTACTCCCGTAACCAACCAGCATGAAATTAATGCATGAATTTTTGCATCCCGCATGTAAGTGCCCAGGGTTTTCCCTGTGTCTATGCAGGTTTTACCTGGGCCCAACTTATCTAGTATAGTCTAGAATAGTCAAGTGAGGGGAGTTAGTCATGGCGCCAATTGCTGCCATGGCTGGCCAATCCCCCTCCTTAGCACATATGCATGTTCCCTTCTCTGCATGGTACCCCCTGCATGATTAGAGCGTATAGGCTTCGGCCTGAGACGCACTTAGAGTCTCTCCCTAACCCGGACCCCTCCCAATACACTTAGTTTTAAACTTAGGTTAGGAAAAAAAAAAAAAAAAAAAAAATTGAGAGAAAAATTTTATTTTCACTTTGCTCTTGCATTCTGTAGGATCAGTCTCGTCATGGCAGATACCGCAGCAGCGACTGCAGCACCAGCTGTTGCCCCATCACAGGCAGCTTCCCCGAAGAAAGGCAAGGCTGCGTCGAAGAAGCCACGAGCCAAGCCCGCGCACCCGCGCACATCTGAAATGGTGGCCTCTGCGATCAAGAGCCTCAAGGAAAGGGGCGGCTCATCACTGCAAGCCATCAAGAAATACGTCGCCTCTACCTACAAAGTAGATGCGGAAAAGCTGGCACCTTTCATCAAGAAATACTTGAAGGCAGCAGTGGCTAGCGGCGAGCTTGTCCAAACCAAAGGCAAGGGTGCGTCTGGCTCCTTCAAGCTGGCTTCAGGGACCACCGGTGCTCCGGACCAGCCCAAGGCTCCAAGCGGCAAGCGTGGTGCAGCTGCCCCTAAGGAAAAGAAGCGATCCGTAGCCAAGAAGGCAGCGGTGGGCAAGAAACCAGTCAAGAAGACTCCGCCTACAGCAGAAAAGAAAAAAAAGGCAGCAGCTGCAACCCCCAAGCCCAAGAAGGCACCTTCAAAGGCAAAAAAGGTGTCCAAACCTCCCACGAAGAAACCCCGTGCTCCAAAGCCAAAGAAGGTTGCCCCAAAGAGCAAGTCGCCCAAGAAAGCAGCCCCAAAGCGGAAATGAAGATGCCAGCAGGACCGCTGGCACTTTCTGTGGCACTGTACCACCTTATCGGCCCTTCTAAGGGCCAACAATACTAGTCATGAAGGTATCAGTTGTTGCAATCATTGCCTCCTATAGCCACACCTCTGCCGTTAGGTAAAATTCTGGTTAAAAAATTTCTTATGGTATTTGAAGCGGGGGAAATAAATAAATAAATAAAGAAATTTATCAATTACATTGTGTGTATAGTTTAGGTGCAAAATTATTTAAAGTTTTTAAGCAGGAAAACGTCTTACAAACATCTCACTCTTATTTCAGCATATATATATATATATACACATATATACACACACACACACACATATTTTTTTTGTAAGGATTAGGTCTCAGGGTATTAATGGTGAACTTTATGCTGCTGCTGCTGCTGCTGCTGCTGCTGCTGCTGCTGCTGCTGCTGCTGATGGTGCTGCTACTGCAGACAGGCACTGTTTGAAGAGTTTTTATTTCCTATGCAGAATACATTGCATTGTGTGCAAATCTTTTGTGTACAATATAAACAACCACCTCAAAACACAGACACTATAACTGTGTTTTTCCAAATTCTTATTAATGTAATATATTATTGGCTGGGTAAAGGTCAACGACAGCTAATAGGTACAAAAAGCCAGACAACTGTTTTCCTTTCAAATTTGACAGTTATTTTTAGCCCTAATAAGGGCTGTTTTTTTTTTCCCCCTTGCAAAAAAAATGGCAAGGAACTCAAGCACGCTCGCCACGGATACGCCGGGCAAGCTGGATGTCCTTGGGCATGATGGTGACCCTCTTGGCGTGGATGGCGCACAAATTGGTGTCCTCGAAGAGCCCCACCAGGTAAGCCTCGCTGGCCTCCTGCAGCGCCATGACGGCCGAGCTCTGGAAGCGCAAGTCTGTCTTGAAGTCCTGGGCGATCTCTCGCACCAGGCGCTGGAAGGGCAGCTTGCGGATAAGCAGCTCGGTACTTTTCTGGTAGCGCCTGATTTCTCGCAGCGCGACAGTGCCAGGGCGGTAGCGATGTGGCTTCTTCACTCCCCCCGTGGCCGGCGCGCTCTTGCGAGCCGCCTTGGTGGCCAGCTGCTTGCGCGGCGCTTTGCCTCCAGTAGATTTACGAGCCGTCTGCTTCGTGCGCGCCATCGTGGTCCGTCTGCGCGTGCTGTAAAAATTTCAACAGTTTTGTTAAAGCTGTGGTGCACTGCGATTGGCCCGGCATCTCCATTGGCTGGCGAGAACAGCCAATCACAGCACAGAAGTCGATCCATAGAAACTAACGACAGAGGCGGCCGAGCAGCACTTCCATCACAGCTACCGAGTCGAGAGCATCGTCGGAGTGCGGCCCTGCCTCCTCTCTGCGCATCGCTTCGATTCTTAGCTCGCGGACACAAGAGTGACAGCCGGCCTGAGGGAAGTTATAAATCCCGAACGGCCACCTCGAGCCTAGCCCGTTTGGGTCAGCGGCGAGTCCTCTTACAGCGTAATAGATTTACAACACTTTCTTCAGACTGCCCCTAAAGAACACCGAACACAGGACACACCCGTGGCTTCCTGCCCCTCCCGCGACCGGGCCTTAGGGCCGGCCCTGAGGGGGGTTGGCGGAATGAGCGAGCAGGGACCCCCAGCCAAGTCCATGCCAGACAAAACACCACCCGGCGCAGCCTATCCTGGCGGCAGTTTTCAGTCCGTTAGGCACGGCACCATAAATTTAATCGTTTCCTCCCAGGACAACACGGACGCAACCATGGACACAGGCACATACCCCGACTCAGACTGCGATTCTGTTACCTCCAGGACCTCGGTTAATTCCATGACAGTATCAGCGGAATTGTACGCAGCATTTTTACGAGACAGTGCAAGGATGGACAGGGAGCACCCCGAGAATACCCAAGGATGGCAACACGAAACCAAAAGACAACGGAAAATTCCGCAGGCGACCACGCCGCGGCCCCTTGCGGTCTCGAACCGTTACGAGCCGCTCGCTGACACAGCGGGCCCCCCCTCCACCCCCACGGCAGGGTCAGCTCTAGATTCAACATCTCCCGCAACTCAGTCCACACACGGCGCTACTACACGTGAGCCTGCATCCGCAGTTGCGACCGCACAGAATTTTTCATCACCGAACATTGCAGGCCCCACAGGCACACAGGGCACAGCAGCACAGCCTGCCACCCCGCGCGCCAAGCGAATTAACAAGCACGCTCTGAGGCTGGTAGTACCTGATACCAGTCTTTACAACCAGCTCGTCACTCGCGTGCGAGCCTTGGCCCCTGGCGGCGCACAACTAGCCCTTGTGCGGGAGGGGCTTCAGATCGCGTGCGAGACCGAGCAGGCATACCACCTGATTAAACAGTATCTTGAATCGGCCCCTATACCATTCTACACCTTCAGCACGGCCTCAGAGCTGCCACAAAAAGTGGTAATTAAAATGCCAAAGCAGACTCCCACAGCCGCAATCAAAGAGGACCTCGAGGCGCGCGGGTATTCAGTCCTGGACGTTTACCAATTCAAGGCACGAACCACTGACCCTGTCGACCCAACTCACTCCTGGGAGGAGCCCCTTCCCCGCTTCTGCGTAACGGCTAGCAAGAACGACACCCTGCCGCCTCTCACGACACTATCTGTGATCAACATGACGAGAGTAGTCGTTACTCAGTATAAAAAACGAGTATCTGATGTCGCCCAGTGCAAAAACTGCTGGCAGTTTTCGCACACCAAAAACTTCTGCCGCCTGGCGACACGTTGTCAACACTGCGCCGGGCCCCATACTCACGCCGCCTGTCCACATCTCGATAAAAACCCTAATTGCGCAAATTGCAAAGGGAAAGGTATTCATGAGGGAAATTCAAAACTCTGCCCAATATACCTCAACCTAGTCCAGGCCAGACAGGATTCCGCAAACTTGCGAGTTGAAAAACTAAAACAGAATGTCCCTCAAGTCTCGCCAGCCAGCTTCCCATTCCTCTCGACAGCTCCACCTTCAAGACCAGTTCAGACCACATTCTCCTACGCACAGGCGGCTAAAAACAGCACAAAATCTGGCGATCCCGCAGCTCGCCTCTCCAATCCCCGCCCCACCCCCGATCCATCCTCTCGCGACGACTGTAGTGGCATCCCGTCTGCACTTTCTGACCTTCAGGACCTACTAAAATTCCTCCGAGAAACCAACTTTGCCTCCTTCATGTCACACCTCAAACCATACATGCTCCTCGCCAATACAGTCTCCGATCCTTCTATGAAAACCCTCCTGCTCGTTCAGGCCCTGACGACCTTCACGGGCTGCGAATAAGGTCGCAATTGCCAGGACAACACCAAAACTACCTGTCCCCAAGCCACGGGAATCCAGCATCGCGTGTTAAACTCACAGCAAACACCGCGGCCGGCCCGCAGAGCGGACTGCGCTGTGATTGGCTAGAGCCAAATACCACCAGCCAACCAGAGCGAAGCACCGACTTCGCCACTATCAGCCAGTTTTTTCACCACAATACTCGCGGTATTTTTCTCGTACCAACACATAAATAACCAAATAAATTCATACACAACCAATTAATAAAATTAAAATTAATATTATTAAATTCCGCAAAAGTTTAAAAAAAAAAAAAAAAAAAAAAAATAAATAAAATCTAAGCAGAGAAAAACTGTGCAAATAATTGGCCAGAGCCAATGTCCCTACACAACGAACGAAGCACCGACCTCGTCACAGCCAAGCCATGAAATTAATTTAAAGCCAAC
>NW_026962315.1:55000-72500 GCF_032445375.1 Bacillus rossius redtenbacheri
TGCTGTTTGCACATCAGCAGCAACACCGTTATATGGTCTGCGCTCCCTACCATCCTACCAGATACCCTGAAAATCCCCAACATAATCCTGACATCCTAGACTTCACTATTTATTTTAATACCAACTTTGTTTACGAACTAGAAGTCCTCCATGAGCTCCACTCTGATCACCTGCCAGTCGTAGCAACATTAGAAGACGTCCACACACCTACAACCAAACCTAAGAAAATCCTTAACTTCAGAAAAGCCAACTGGCCAAAATTAAATTCCTACGTAGAACACTACCTCACTCCTGTCCCTACCATTACAACAGCTGCCGACCTGCAGGCGTACTCGGCAGAACTAACCAGAACACTCACCAAAGCCATCCAAAACTATGTCCCAACAACAAAGCCGAAACCTGATACAGTCGCCCTTCCCTTTCCCCTGCAACTGCTTCTCACTGCCAAAAATCAAGCTCGTCGTAGATGGCAACGCAACAGAACACCAGCACTCAAGAAGGACTACAACGATCTTCACTCCGAATTCCTCAGTCACCTAGCACTACACCGAGCCACACTGTGGGACCACAAAATCTCACACTTAACCACAGCCGACAACACTCTATGGAAAGCCACCAAATCATTAACTGCCAAACCCGTCATCATTCCCCCCATTCAACAGCCAACTGGAACATTCGCCTACACACCACAGGAGAAAGTGAAGGCGCTAGCTGACAGCCAGGAACTTGCCTTCCAGCCCAACATCCTCCCCAACAATCCGCCTCACACACTCCTAGTGTCAGAGCAAATAGCCAACATGCGACTAGCCACAACCACCACGGAACCTCTCCTTACCACAGAAATGGAAGTGAAAAGAATAATTAAATCTCTGAAGAACAACAAAGCGCCAGGAGCAGACAAAATCCCTTCCCTAGTCCTCAAACAACTCCAACTCCCTGCCCTTCAGGCAATCACATCCTGCATCAATGGCATCCTACAAACAAACTCCTGGCCACACACCTGGAAAGAAGCCAAACTAATCCTACTCCCAAAACCAGGCAAAAATCCCAAACTACCAACCAGCTACAGACCAATTAGTCTCCTCAACACGCTGTCTAAAGTCGCAGAGAAAGTGCTAGCTCGCCGCATCCAACTACATCTGGAAGAACATCGTGTAATCCCGGACTACCAGTTTGGCTTCAGGGCTCGTCACTCCACCACGCAACAATTAGTCCGTATTACAGAACACATTACACACGCATTCAACTGGCGCCAATACACTGCAGCTGTCTTTCTCGACATAGAAAAGGCGTTTGATCGAGTATGGCACGAAGGACTGCTACACAAACTCCAGGTCATACAACTCCCGGACACATACATCAAAACATTAGACTCATACCTCCATCACCGCTCATTTCGTGCACACATTCCAGGCGCCATATCCACACCTAGACCAATACTAGCAGGGGTACCGCAAGGCAGTATACTAGGGCCCCTGCTATTTAACATATATGTAGCAGATCTCCCACAACTACCTGGAGCCAACATTGCGTGTTATGCAGACGACACCATGCTCTATACAAGCTCCCTCAGCCCCCACCTGGCTGTACGAAGACTGCAAGATTCGCTACACACCATAGAAGCATGGTTCACCGACTGGAGGACATCAATTAACGTAGGCAAATGCGAAGCCATCATATTCACGCGCCGACGAGTCCCAGAAAACCTGCCGCAGCTCAACCTATTCAATAACGACATCGAATACAAAACAACTGTAAAATACTTAGGAGTACACATGGACCGCGGACTCACATGGAAGAACCACATCGCCAGTAAACAAGCTCAAGCCAACGCAAGACTAGCAACGCTGTACCCCCTCTTAAACCACAAGAGCAGCTTAAGTACACATAATGGCAAGATCCTCTACACAGCCTGCGTCCAACCTATAGTAACCTACGCATCCCCAGCATGGAGCTACGCAGCACCAACACACTTGAAGAAACTACAAATCGTACAGAACAAATCCCTAAGAAGAATAGCGCAAGTTCCCATTTATGTCCCGATGCGCCTAATACACAAGGAACTTCGCATAGAAACACTGCACGCGCAACTCGTCAAGCAAGCCACTTCCTTTTACAAATCAATCGACACACACACCAATCCGCTCGTACACAACTTGGGACGATATAATCCTGAAGATGCCAGAAAATTCAAAAGACCGAAACACATTTTATGCGAAAAACCCCCGTAAACACTTAAAAAATACTCCGTCAAAATCAGTCGTGTTTTTCGCTCTCTCGCCAAGCCCGGGTCGGCGCTGATTGGCTGGTCCGCGCCGGTGGGCGGAGCCTAGGTGGGGGTACCAGCAGTCGGTTGCGGACTGGCGAGAGAACTTTCAGCCGAAAAACTCGTCTACACATTGTCACACTAAATTCCACATAACTTTTTAACTATAAACTCCACCGTCATGTTTGAACTGGCAAATTGTTCCTAAAACACTCACCATTAAGAAACCGTATCCTGATTCAACAAATTTCACCACCCTGATTTAAGAAAACAACGAGAATCGCCGTTTCCCCCTTTTCAGTGCAATTATCCCACACTCATTTTTAGTTTTTCTTCCTAAATTATTGAAGTTTTGCAACATAATTTTCCCCCCACTCACCCTGTCATCTACTCTCCAGCAGCTGTGCTCCATGTTCCCCGCCCTCCCTGGGGGCCGCCACAGAGACGCCGCCCACAGTGCCTGTCGGCGAGGGAGAGGGCGCCATGTTCCAGAGAGCTGCTGCCATGCCCACCCGAATTTTTAGTGTTTAAAAATTATTTTAACGTCATAATTTTTCTCCCCCCCCAGTGCTTCTAAACCACCCCAGTAGTGAAAAATATATGCATATATAATTGTAATTATTAATTATATATGCATATATATTAAATATTAAAAATTTTTCGCAACATAAATCTAAACCCACGACTTCACCCATCATCTTGTGGCTCAGAGACGCCGGCCATAGTGCCTGAGCGCACGAGCCCCATTATTAGCCTAACCGGGCTAATAGCCATTAAACATAGTTATAGAACAATGTAAATATGTGTCTTTATCTTTAGTTGCAGGTCGCGCCAGCAGTTCCTGCCGCCCTCGAGATGCCGAGGCCTAAATAGCCACATTCGCTCGTGCCTGCCGAGCACATACGCCGCATGGCGTGCTCAAAATGGCTCTTCCAGAAATCCCATCTGGGAGAGCCACAGATCCCATTCGCCCTCATCCGCTTCCTATCCCTTCGGGCCCTCGGTTGCGTTAACTTTTCACTCACAGGCAACAGGTTTCCTCCAGTGCGCTCGCTGGTTTACTGTTGTCTACCCTTTGCTACTCCCCATAGGCTGTCGGGGTGCAAATTCCGCACCCCTGCAGGCTTGACCGCGCCAGACGCACGTCGCCAGCTGCTTCCCCCTCCCTCACAGGAGAGTGAAGACAGCATAGGCAGTTACTCAGTTATCAAATTAAGCGTATAGGTCCCACCTGGCACGCATCAATTCCCTCAGTCAAATCATTCCCATTTGGTTAGCAGGGCTCACAAACACTTCGGCTGTGTGAGACTGACTTCAGCGTGGAGGGGCTGTAGTCTAAAAAAAAAAAAAAAAAATTCCCGTCTCACTCATCTAGCGACAGCGGCACAGCTCAGACCTACGATGCCCCCCAAGACGAGCGGTAAGGCAGCCAAAAAGGCGGGCAAGGCCCAGAAAAACATCTCGAAGGGCGACAAGAAAAAGAAGCGCAAGAGGAAGGAAAGCTACGCAATCTACATCTACAAAGTGTTGAAGCAAGTTCATCCGGACACTGGCATATCATCTAAGGCCATGAGCATCATGAACAGTTTCGTGAACGACATTTTCGAGCGCATCGCGGCAGAGGCCAGCCGCCTCGCCCACTACAACAAGCGCTCCACCATCACCAGCCGCGAGATACAGACGGCCGTGAGACTGCTGCTGCCCGGGGAGCTGGCCAAGCACGCTGTCAGCGAGGGCACCAAGGCTGTCACCAAATACACCAGCTCCAAGTGAGCAGGTCTGGTGTGCACATGCTTACATAAACGGTCCTTTTCAGGACCAAGAACATGATCATGAAAGGAAATGCTTCTGCTGCTGTTCTACAATTCCCTCAATCCCTATGATAGTAAATGTAAGCTTAACCAAGGCAGAAATATTTTCATTAAAAAAAGTCTTTAAGACGCATGGTTTACTGGCTGAGATATATATATATATATATTTTTTTTTTGCTTACTTCTGTGGTCATTAGTACATTGCTACAAATATATTTATATATATAAAAAAATAAATAAAAAAATCCTTTCTATTTAATTTAGTTAGATCATATATCAATATTAATGGCAAAGACCAGTTGCATCGATTCACTTTGAAAATAATTCCATTTGTGCTAAAACTGGACACAGTAAAAAAAAAAAAAAAAAAAAAAAATATATATATACACACACACACACACACATAATTCGAATTCATATTATGCTTAACTGCGTTTGAATTTGCAATCATGCACAAGATGTTTTGTACTTCGAAGTAAAAACAACATAATGTACTATTTAACTACCCACAGTACAAATGGATCCAAAAAAAAAGTGAATTTTCATGCAGACGAAAATGCTTACATTTATTCTATTTATATTAAGTACCCATTACTAACAGCTTATACTGGGTGGAATACAACAGTTGACATGATTTTACTTATATGGCAATTTAATATTTAACCAAAATTAATGGTAAACTAATATTTTAAAGTGTCATTTATGGCCCCTTACCTTCAGCATGTTTGCTTCCTTGCACACAAACGAGGACAAACACATCACCCAACTGAAAAAAAAAAAAAAATTTCACTTGCATCACAAATAATTTAAAATTTTTCACCACATGAAGTAAATATTTCGCAATAAAAAAAAATATAGCCCTAGGACTCGTGTGCACACCTTTTCTTCCCCACATCGCACACGCAAACAAAACTTCCAAATTATTACAAAATCACTCGATTATTATACATACATAAACACACATGTATTTTCCGAATAAGTGAGAAATGCAGGCCGATGAAAGTCAAATTTCGTTTCGGAAATTAAATCTCGCACAACTACCGACACATAACCAAACTTGCGTACATTTACATAGCATTAACCCTCTAAATAATAAACAAATGAAAGCAGAAAAAACAACATCGCTACCCACCGCGCGCGCTCCTGGCGGCGGGAGTAGGAACTACTTTGCACACAGACCGACATAGCCCCCTGCCAAAAACAGTAAAATAAATAATATATATAAGTCTTTTGGCGGGAAAAAATTTCTCAACCGCCTGGGAGCACCCTAGTGTGTGCCTGTCTTTAGGTTATGTTACTTTTAACTTCATTTTCTACAGGCAGACGCGAGGGTGCTCGCCCATTATTTTTATTTTTTTAAATTCTTTCCTACCTTTGGTGTGCCATGCAAGAATTTATCGTCAAAATGGCGGCCCCGAGTGCAAATTTCTCGTCTGCACTGCTGGCTGGATGATTATGTGATGTTTTGAAGGAGGGTGTTTTTTTTTTTGTTTGGATTTTGTGTGAGGGGGGGAGGGGGCTGGGCTAGCTTTTTTTTTTTTTTAAATTTTCTAAACATTCATCTCTTATGTAACAGTGTTCAGCATTAAAAAATTTAAAAGAAGAGGCACTTACTCATCAATTTCAAAACAGCCTATGAAGAAAAATAAAAAAAATTTAAATTCATTCCAGTTTTATACATTCATGATTTGATCACATGTATAACTTTTCTTTTTTATTACCTTATTTAATTTTATTATTATTACTACTATTGCTGCTACAACCTAGAAGATACCTCAGTGATACTAATACCTGCTGGTAAAGTTAAAGGTTTCACCTTTCTTTCTTTAAACATATCACAATACCTTTCTTGAGTTAAATATTATCTAATGGCTTTAAGAAGTTATGGTAATGTTCATCAGTTATAGAGTGTGGGTTTGTGTGTGTGTGTGAGAGTGTATTTTGAAGAGGGCTTTGGTGGTTGGGATGGTGAGGGTGGTGGGTGTTGTGTGTGGGGAGGGGGGGGGGGGGGGGGGAAGTAAAAGAGTGTTCATTACACGATTTCTCCTGTTGTTTGTAACAATCACACCTGGTATAGCTATTTCGAGTGGCAAATACAAACTGCAAAAAAAAAACATCTATATCATTGCCAACGGCCATATCACGATGAACACACCGGTTCTCAGTACTTAGATGGGTGACCGCTTGGGAACACCACGTGCCGTTGGCACTACTATTTTGCACCCTACAGAAAAAAATTTTTTTTTAAAAATTTCAATTTTAAATTTTTTTTTCCCCCACAATCACCACATTTCCCCCCCCCCCCCCCCCTAACACACACACACACACACACTCACTCTCTATCAATCAATCAATCAATCAATCAATCAATCAATCAATCACTCACTCACTCACCCACCCAGCAGCAGCTGTGAATCTTTGCATGTGTATACCTCATACAAAATTCAAAGTGAAAAAATAAATAGATAAGTGTATATGTATGTATGTATGTATGTATGTATGTATGTATGTATGTATGTATGTATGTATGTATATATGTATATATATATATATATATATATATATATATATATATATATATATATATATATATATATATAACACACACACACACACCTATTTTGAAGTTTCTCTGTTTCAGTGGGCAGTTATGTATAATAATGAGAGATTCAAAAAGACGTTGATAACAATGTCATCAATGCCTGTTTAGTGTGCTCATTTGTTGGATGGTCGGCAGCAATACTAGAGGTGGTACAGCTGTAACCTGTAAAATTGTACCTGCAATGTGTTGTGTATGGAAAAAAATAAAAATTATATCATCTAAATTTTTGTTATCCAACAATAACCTTCCCATCAATGCATGATGTCACAGTAGCCATAGCTCTACTCTTTCTGCCATATAACATTGGGGGAAAAAAAAAAAAAAGGAGCTATTAGAATAATAACAAAAGATAAAAAATCATCTAACTGCAGACCAAAATTCAAAAAACTTAAAGTCCTGACTGCCATAAATGAATACGTTCTAGAAACTTTTTATTCATTCTTAAGAAAAAGAAGAAAAAAAAAATTATTATTTTTTTTTTTTTTTTTTTTTTTTTAGATATTCGCACATAGGTATAACACCAGAAATGCTAGTAAATTGAGGATAGTTGAACATAACACTAGGCGATTTGAAAATGGACTAAATTACTTGGGAGTAAAACTTTACAACTTAATATCACAGAAAATAACTAAAACAATTTACCAGTATTAAAAAAAAAAACAGTAAAAAAAATTCTTCTAGAATATCCTACCTACCCTCTGAAGCTATTCTTTAATTTGATTGATAATAGAGAAATTGAACTGTTAATTTGTTGAATGGACTTGTGATAACAGCTGCTTCATGTTTTGCATAAAGTTAAATTGTGTAACATGTTATGTATTTTTTTTTTTTGAAATTTTTTTTCTTGGTAACTTGCATCATGTAAATATTAATTGTCTGCACATACATGTTCTATATCCCGGAGCCTTGACTCCACGTGGGATCAACAGAACAAAAATACAAAAAAAAAAAAAAAATCCAGCTCACTAATCTAGGTGCATTTTGCTAACAATATTTGGAATATATATATATATTTTTTTTTGTGTAACATGCAAATTCTGTATTATTCTGCACACATTATTTATAATCTTCTATCATTTTCTTAGATAATAACTATTAATTCATAAAATAGATTGTGTGTGCATAACCTCCTGGAAACATTTGCACTTACCTCCTACTTTACTTTTTCATTTAAGCAATCCTATTCGCATGTATACACTTAGGTTGCAGCATCGAAATTGTGTAAAATTCAAAGTGTGTATTGCCTGAAAAAAAAAAAAAAAAAAAAAAGACATACCAAATATTTGCATACAGCGACACACTACATATTTGCACACAGTGGAGTTTTGCGGTAATTAACCTAGCACAATTTACCACACGCAATCACACGCCCGCGATGAGATAACACACTCGCTGTTTTCCTGTTGACCGGCACGAGGAGTAAGAAAAATTGATATTTACACGAGCACACACTCCCACACTAGTCACAACGTCGGTCATCAAGTTGTGTTGAAAATTCCTGTAGCCTCTGTTTTCCCAAATGATTTCACTTAAAATTTCATTTAACAAGACCATAAACAAATTTACAATACTAATTTCTTAAACAAACACTTCAGCGAACAAGTGACTGTCGCATTCATTACAAAGCTTACAACTTAACAGATGTTTCCGATGTGAAATAAAATAAGAAAATGTTTTACAACCAACCTAGAACATTTAGTCAAAACGTTTTTGTCCTGGTTTATGATTATTTTCCGTGACATGAATGTTTCAAAACTAATAAAAATACGAATGCAGCCAAATATAATGAAGTTAGCACATAAAAGACGACTTAAAATATTTCATTTTTCGAGAATTGGCAGAGCAAGAACGCACAGGTCCAACGGAAATTTCTTTAAAGATAAACGACCATCGGACAAAAACACCCCCTCCCCTCATCCTCAAAAATACGTGAATAATATACTTTTTCAATTATATTTTTATCGTTTTTTTTTTTTTTTTTTAATATACTCATTAAAACTTCAAAATAAGCAGGTACTCGTGTGTTTTTCTCTCTACAATGTACCTGATCTCGGTGCGTAAACCTACATCATTTAGAGATGGAATTAATGTACACATACAAGTAAAATTTTGTTCCATTGTAAAATTGAGAGAAAGAAGGTTTTCCAAACGCATTAAGTATGGAGACTTTAAATAAGATTACGAGCTTATAAATGTTTGCAACGAAATAAAGTGACCATGTATCTGCAATTTCAAAAATATTTTTGCTCTGCTAACCTCACATGCAAGCAAGTAAAAATAACCTCACAACTTACTTACCTCTCTCAATTTCGCAGTACCAAAACATAGAAGGGATAAATAGGATAGTTTTTATTCGAAATCCTGCAAGAGTTTTAATTTTTATTAAAATATTTCTCCAATGTAGCATGTGTGTGGAATACTTCATCAGCAACTTGCATCTGCACCTTGAGTGAATTGAAGGGCAGCCAGTTTTAAAAGCTAAACAGAAACTGCACTCTTGAGAATGCATCAGATCCAAGTGAAATGCTTGTTGTGTGTACAGTTAAAAGTTTTATTATTCACACAATGAAAATGTAAACAAAATTTACTCACAATAATAATCACATCATCCTTGGAGGTGCACGAAGAAAGCCATTCCAGGTGGCACTGAACAAGGTGATTTGCTAGTGCTTCCACAGCAAACAGCCTTCATGAAATTATCTCCACATTTTCAGCATACTATACACTAAAGTATACCTAAGTTAATTTAACCATTTTCAAGTGATTCCAGCACAAATTACGTATTTGATTCCTTGAATAACATCTGCAAATGAAAAGTTCCCTGTTTGGTGTAGCAGTAAATTTAAACAGCTCGCAGTGCAAATTAAACAGTGCAGCTGCCATAAAAAAATTACACTATTAGTGGAACTGCCCATTATGTCATCGTAGACTGCTGACATTTAGAAAACATTGAAAAATCAGTGCTAAAGAAGCCCTACATTACTTTCGCTGTCCAAAGTGCGCTGCTCCCTACGTGAGCAAGGCATCGAGAATTTTCTGAACCGTCCGCAACCAGAAAATTGGGTAACCAGATATTTGCAGAGAGAAAAATGAAAAATGGCCAGCTGCGCTTCGGTAGAGGACGGACGTGTCCCGGAGCTGCTCGCCGTGAATTTATAGATCGTCGACGCCCAAGCTGTGGTTAGCACTTCTTAGTGCTACCCAGCGGTGTACTGAAAGGTGCCTGTGTGCTACATGCGCACAGGCGGTAAGAGAGAGCTGCGGTAAAGAGTAAGTTATTGGCAACCAACAACTCGGCAACACCCGGGGAGCTAGCTCCCCTGTAGCCTAGCCTGAACCCGGCTAACTTAGCCCCGGGGGACGGTCAGTGGGTGGACCCGAGCGTAGGCTACCACGACGACATGAGCGACGCTGTCGAGATGACAGAAAGCGAGGCCCCCTCAGGGCCTAGCTCCGATCAATCCAGTGGCTGGAGTGTTGCCACTGGTAAGCGCAACAAGCGCCTGCACACGGAGGTGTCCGGTGCAGGCAGCAGCGACGACGAGGCGGGCCCCTCCCCCCCTCGCCCACAACCAACTGCAGGCCATGCCGCCGGAGCTGCGGCACCGCCCAAAAAGCTCCGAGTGAAGCCCCTGTTCGTGTTTTTAGACCAGGGGCACACGTACCCAAGGGTATACACCGCCCTCAAGCAGGCCCTGGCGGAAAAGTTCACCTGCCAAAACCGCGGCAAGGACGAGATCCAGGTCAATCCTGCGTCCGTCCCGGACTACCAAAGGGCAGTCCAGGCCCTTAAGGCGATAGGCGCCCAGCACTCCGTCCTCCTTCAGAGAGACGAAGTGCCCAAGAAATTCGTCTTGCGCGGAGTACACCGCCACACCCCGACCGATTTCCTCCAGGAGGAATTTGCAGCCCTGAACCTGCCTGTCCAGAACCACTGGTTCTTGGAGAACAGGCTGCGCAGGGAAAAATGCGACGCCCTGGTCATTGAGGTGCCTCAGACGTGCGATTCTGAGCGCATCTACTCCCTGACAGAGTTCGGCGGCATGCTGGTGCGTGTCGTCGACTACAGGCGCCCCTCAGGCCCCGCCCAATGCAGCGTTTGCCAACGCTATAACCATGTTGGCAAGGCCTGCCACGCGGCCCCTGTGTGCCGGTGGTGCAGCGGGCCACACCGCGCTCCCGACTGCCCCAATGGGGGCAACCAGGAGCACAAAAAGTGCGCGCATTGTAAGGAGGCACACTGCGCAAACTACAAGGGCTGCCAGGTCTATAAAAAAGAGACCCGCAGGCACCTTCCGCCCCAGGTACGCAAGCAGCGCGAGCAACAGTCTCGCCGCGACCTGCGCGAAAACAGGCGCGCTGCAATGCAGCCCCAGCCGCAACCGATGCCACGGCCCCCTCCGGGCTTCTCTGGCCCCCCGAGGCAAAACCCCTGTACCCTCCTCCCCGGAGCTTCGGCGACTACCTGCAGCAGGCAGGTGGCAACCGATTCGCGCCCCTGGAGCAGCACTGCGAGCCCAGCTACAACGAGCTGGACTACCCAGTGCTGGCGAACAACCCCTGGCAGCGGAAGGGGGTCAAAAAACACCCGACGGGCCACAAAAATGGCCAAGGCAAACCCCCGCGACCCACTCAGGAAAGGCCCCCGCAGCCTGGGCAGGACAGGCCGCGACAGCCTGCCCAGGATAAGCTCGTAGCAGCTAAGGCTGCGCCAGCCCCGGCGAAGCGCACGACCGCGCTCTCCCGGCCGCAGGTAGCCCCGGCACCTGAGACGAGCATGGCGGTAGACGCAGCTCCAATGCTGCCAACTGCACCGCCCGCGCCCCAACAGCAGCCAGCCTCGAAACCGGGCCTGGCTGACTTCCAGAAAGTGCTCGAACAGTCGCGCACTTTCAACACGGATGAAAATCTGGCGGCCACAATCGTCCCCATGTGCCAGCTTATGGTTATATGGTGCGACCCATCTGTTTCCCTAACAGAAAAAGTCCATGCGATGATGGGCTTCGTCCAGACACTGGCTGCCAAGCTCAATGGCAGCTCGTAATCCGGCCCAGTGTTGCATACCAACCGCGGCCCATAGTCTTAAGTCCCTCCTATTCTGGAATGCACGCGGCATTAAAAATAAAATACCGGAATTAATTCACCACTTAGAAAAATACAAAATAAAAATAGCTGCGATTAATGAAACCCACTTAATTCCGACTGATAGAATTACTATACTAAATTATGCAATCTATAGGCGCGACAGAGTTAATCAAAGAGGAGGGGGAGTAGCCCTTATTGTCCATAAAAGCATAAAAAACACTGAATGGCAGCTCCCCGATTTTCAGAATCTCGAAGCAGTAGCAATTAACTTAACTATTAACAGGCAAAACATAAAAATTATTTCTATGTATGCGCGACCAGGTAGGTCCCTGAGCGTGGCTGATCTGGACGCCCTGTATGGGGCGGCCCCGACCTTCCTCGCTCTAGGAGACATAAATGCTAAACATAGAGAGTGGAACAGCAGGCGAGCCACACAGAATGGTACAATTCTTTATAACCACCAATTAAATCACAACTACCAAATTCATGCTCCCATGGAGCCCACACACGACACTGGGCGTGTGGGGGTTCTCCCAGATGTTCTAGACATCGTTATTAATAAACGTGTGCACTCGGGATTCGAACTCGAAGTTGTACACGACTTAACGTCTGACCACTTCCCTGTTCATTTAATTTTTGACGACGCAAATGTCGACTCGAACCCACCTCGTAAAGTCAGGGACTACAAAAATGCAGATTGGGTTAGCTTTAAAAATTTTTTGTCATTACATCTTTCAGAACTCGACGAAATAAATAATAGTGATAATCTAGAAAACGCTATAACCACTTTTACCGCGAAAATTCAAGACGGAATTAGCCAGTGCATCCCAGAAAAGGAGGTTAAGTTAATGCATGACGAGCTGCCAGCATACATCTGCGATATGATATCGCAAAAGAACAGACTGCGCCGCGAATACACACGGCGACGCACGCACATTATTAAACGCAGAATCAACGAGCTTCAAACTGCTATATCAGATGAACTCTCGTTGTGGCGTAGCAGCCAGTGGGAAGCCAAAATCGCGAAGCTCAATGTACAGGACGGGAGTACCTGGGCAATGACTAAGCGAATTTTGAATAAATTTGATAAAATTCCACCCCTCCAAACAAATAATGGACTCGCATTTCTTCCCCAGGACAAGGCGCAAGCTTTCGCAAGCACCTTAGAAACAGCATTCCAGCCCAATTTGCAGCCTTGTGACAGGCCATTCACTGCACAAATTTACCGCGAACTCCGCGCTAAACTGCACCAGCCCACTATCTCTGAGCCTCTCCCCACCCAGGCCCAAGAAATTAAGCGTGCTATCAAGAATATGAAGCCGCGAAAAGCCCCTGGGAACGACGGCATACAAGCAGTTGTTCTCAAACAGCTTCCAGACGAAGCCTTTGAATATCTGGCTGAATGCATTAATGCAATGCTCAGACTGAATATTTTTCCCTCCCAGTGGAAGGAAGCAAAAGTAATAGTCTTCCACAAGCCGGGCAAGGACAAAACACTGCCCCAAAATTACAGGCCAATAAGCCTATTGAGTACTGTGTCTAAAGTTGCGGAGCGCATAATTTTACACAGACTTAAAGTACACATACACGAACATAACTTGCTGCCAAATGAGCAATTTGGCTTTCGCAGTGCTCATTCGACTACCCATCAACTGGTCCGTCTTACCGAAGAGATAACCAGCGCATTCAACGTCCAAGACTACGTAGTTGCTACGTTTCTCGATGTAG
The DNA here is from genome assembly GCF_032445375.1 of Bacillus rossius redtenbacheri. NCBI lineage: Eukaryota > Metazoa > Arthropoda > Insecta > Phasmatodea > Bacillidae > Bacillus > Bacillus rossius. Next base: position 68,493 of record NW_026962315.1, read on the forward strand.
AAAAGGCCTTTGATAGAGTTTTTCATGCAGGGCTAATATATAAAATGTATGAAGCAAACTTCCCGGATTGCTACACTAAACTCATTGCATCCTACCTAGCAGGCAGAACCTTTAGAGTGTCATCTGAAGGGGCAACGTCTGACCTAAAATTAATTAAAGCCGGAGTGCCGCAGGGCAGCATCCTAGGCCCAGTACTATTTAATATATATGTACGCGACATGCCTCGCCCCGCACATAGACTAGTCAAGCTAGGCTGCTATGCAGACGACACTGTACTGTATAGCAGATCTCATAACCTACAGCTGGCCACTACCAGGCTCCAGACTGCGCTCACTGAAGTTGAACAGTGGTGTACAGCCTGGCGCATAAAAGTAAACACGACCAAGTCTGAGGCGATTGTGTTTACACGCAAAAACCTCCCGCCAGCCGACAACAGGCCGCAACTACGCCTATTTGATGAGCCAATCCCTCACAAGGACGTAGTTAAATACCTAGGTGTCCACATGGATAGGAAACTCCTGTGGAGACAGCACATTGACATTAAACAAACCCAAGCTCAGGTTAGAATGCGCGCATTATATCCTGTAATGAGCAGGCGATGTGGCAGCACAGTCAAAAATGGATTACTGCTCTACAAAGCTCTCATACGCCCGATAATCACGTATGCAGCCCCAGTCTGGGCTACTGCAGCATACTGCCATCTAATAAAACTGCAGCGAGTTCAGAATAGATGCATTCGAATCGCTGCAGACGCCCCGATATACTGTCCAGTAGAGAACTTGCACAGTGAAACTAACACTGAAACTTTGCAAGATTTTTATATCCGCACAACCCAAAATTTTTACGATAAATGCGTAAATAATTTAAATCCACATATTTCCTCCCTTGGAAACTATGATCCAAATAATACACAGAAGTATAAGCTTCCGAAATCAATCCTGGCGCACCGCCCGCCGTAGCTGCGGGCGAGGCGCCCCCTGATTGGCCGAGCCTGACAGCCAACCAGCGCACGACCCCCTCCAAACAAAACTAGCTCATAGAACATGTTATGAGTAGAGCCTTCCCACTAGGCTTACACGGCGCCCTCCAGCCAACACACAATTACATGCACGACCAACCTGTTTGAATGCTAATTCAAAATGGTCCGAAGCATGCGGGTGGTGGTTCGACTCCCAGGAGTTCACTGCCTGACATGTTAGGGCTGACTCTCTATGACTGATGGTCATGGCCGGCCTGGTTGGTTTCACCCCCAGTGCTGGTTGTGTTTCTGAAAGACATGAGATTTTGAATTACTGACTACTGCTTTCGCATAGGCATTTAACCTGCAAGGTTTCACTTCAACTCATAGCTTATTTAAATAATTTAATTATTTAAACCCACACAAGGCAGCTCGAAACTTAGATTAAATTTATTTAAATACTCGGAGGGCTGAGTAATTTAAATAATAGTAAATTAGATGCTACTCTGCTGTGCCGCCAGCTGTCAGTGCAAATAAACACCGTTGAAGCTGACCTTGCCAACGAGTGGAATGCTGCAGCAATGGTGGGTGCAGTAGGGTGGTATATTATATTATATTGCATTCTAATTTAAGTATAATATTAAGTATTAATTAATAGGATTCCGACCGTGTGCCTGACCACGTCCTGCGGTGCAAATATGCAACATTGGACTAGCCAATAATTGACATGCCCAGGCTGGCAGCAACATGTGTCGGAATTAAGGCCCCCACACCCCCACTACACTCGTTGCGCCGATCGCTGAACCAGTCGCGTTTTTGACCCAGCGGGGTTCTAATGAAACCAGTCGCGTTTTTGGCCCATCGGGGCCCTAATGAACTACACACATATGTCCTGACTGTCCCTTAGATTAAAATATATTAAGTGAACATAATAGGTGTCTGACCATGTGCCTGACCACGTCCTGCGGTGCAAATATGCAACATTGGCCTAGCCGATGATTGACATGCCCAGGCTGGCAGCACAATGTGTCGGGCATGCATGACCGTGGCAGCTGGGGCAACCTGGGAGCTGCGGTCATATATATACAGCTGCAATATGTACTTCTTTTTCAGCTAACCTGGCTGGCTGGCAGCCTGGCGGGAAACGACTAAAGTCGCCCCCTAAAAACCAGTCCTACCAAACTAAAATGCGGACAGAAATGCCCAAGTGCCCGCCCTTGCTTAGTAGACATTTTCTACTCTTCCAACTCTTCTTCCTGAGCCATCCTTCTACTCCCGTAACCAACCAGCATGAAATTAATGCATGAATTTTTGCATCCCGCATGTAAGTGCCCAGGGTTTTCCCTGTGTCTATGCAGGTTTTACCTGGGCCCAACTTATCTAGTATAGTCTAGAATAGTCAAGTGAGGGGAGTTAGTCATGGCGCCAATTGCTGCCATGGCTGGCCAATCCCCCTCCTTAGCACATATGCATGTTCCCTTCTCTGCATGGTACCCCCTGCATGATTAGAGCGTATAGGCTTCGGCCTGAGACGCACTTAGAGTCTCTCCCTAACCCGGACCCCTCCCAATACACTTAGTTTTAAACTTAGGTTAGGAAAAAAAAAAAAAAAAAAAAAAAAAAAAAAAAAAAAAGAGAAAAATTTTATTTTCACTTTGCTCTTGCATTCTGTAGGATCAGTCTCGTCATGGCAGATACCGCAGCAGCGACTGCAGCACCAGCTGTTGCCCCATCACAGGCAGCTTCCCCGAAGAAAGGCAAGGCTGCGTCGAAGAAGCCACGAGCCAAGCCCGCGCACCCGCGCACATCTGAAATGGTGGCCTCTGCGATCAAGAGCCTCAAGGAAAGGGGCGGCTCATCACTGCAAGCCATCAAGAAATACGTCGCCTCTACCTACAAAGTAGATGCGGAAAAGCTGGCACCTTTCATCAAGAAATACTTGAAGGCAGCAGTGGCTAGCGGCGAGCTTGTCCAAACCAAAGGCAAGGGTGCGTCTGGCTCCTTCAAGCTGGCTTCAGGGACCACCGGTGCTCCGGACCAGCCCAAGGCTCCAAGCGGCAAGCGTGGTGCAGCTGCCCCTAAGGAAAAGAAGCGATCCGTAGCCAAGAAGGCAGCGGTGGGCAAGAAACCAGTCAAGAAGACTCCGCCTACAGCAGAAAAGAAAAAAAAGGCAGCAGCTGCAACCCCCAAGCCCAAGAAGGCACCTTCAAAGGCAAAAAAGGTGTCCAAACCTCCCACGAAGAAACCCCGTGCTCCAAAGCCAAAGAAGGTTGCCCCAAAGAGCAAGTCGCCCAAGAAAGCAGCCCCAAAGCGGAAATGAAGATGCCAGCAGGACCGCTGGCACTTTCTGTGGCACTGTACCACCTTATCGGCCCTTCTAAGGGCCAACAATACTAGTCATGAAGGTATCAGTTGTTGCAATCATTGCCTCCTATAGCCACACCTCTGCCGTTAGGTAAAATTCTGGTTAAAAAATTTCTTATGGTATTTGAAGCGGGGGAAATAAATAAATAAATAAAGAAATTTATCAATTACATTGTGTGTATAGTTTAGGTGCAAAATTATTTAAAGTTTTTAAGCAGGAAAACGTCTTACAAACATCTCACTCTTATTTCAGCATATATATATATATATACACATATATACACACACACACACACATATTTTTTTTGTAAGGATTAGGTCTCAGGGTATTAATGGTGAACTTTATGCTGCTGCTGCTGCTGCTGCTGCTGCTGCTGCTGCTGCTGCTGCTGCTGCTGATGGTGCTGCTACTGCAGACAGGCACTGTTTGAAGAGTTTTTATTTCCTATGCAGAATACATTGCATTGTGTGCAAATCTTTTGTGTACAATATAAACAACCACCTCAAAACACAGACACTATAACTGTGTTTTTCCAAATTCTTATTAATGTAATATATTATTGGCTGGGTAAAGGTCAACGACAGCTAATAGGTACAAAAAGCCAGACAACTGTTTTCCTTTCAAATTTGACAGTTATTTTTAGCCCTAATAAGGGCTGTTTTTTTTTTCCCCCTTGCAAAAAAAA
>NW_026962315.1:77500-82030 GCF_032445375.1 Bacillus rossius redtenbacheri
ATATATATATATATATATATATATATATATATATATAACACACACACACACACCTATTTTGAAGTTTCTCTGTTTCAGTGGGCAGTTATGTATAATAATGAGAGATTCAAAAAGACGTTGATAACAATGTCATCAATGCCTGTTTAGTGTGCTCATTTGTTGGATGGTCGGCAGCAATACTAGAGGTGGTACAGCTGTAACCTGTAAAATTGTACCTGCAATGTGTTGTGTATGGAAAAAAATAAAAATTATATCATCTAAATTTTTGTTATCCAACAATAACCTTCCCATCAATGCATGATGTCACAGTAGCCATAGCTCTACTCTTTCTGCCATATAACATTGGGGGAAAAAAAAAAAAAAGGAGCTATTAGAATAATAACAAAAGATAAAAAATCATCTAACTGCAGACCAAAATTCAAAAAACTTAAAGTCCTGACTGCCATAAATGAATACGTTCTAGAAACTTTTTATTCATTCTTAAGAAAAAGAAGAAAAAAAAAATTATTATTTTTTTTTTTTTTTTTTTTTTTTTAGATATTCGCACATAGGTATAACACCAGAAATGCTAGTAAATTGAGGATAGTTGAACATAACACTAGGCGATTTGAAAATGGACTAAATTACTTGGGAGTAAAACTTTACAACTTAATATCACAGAAAATAACTAAAACAATTTACCAGTATTAAAAAAAAAAACAGTAAAAAAAATTCTTCTAGAATATCCTACCTACCCTCTGAAGCTATTCTTTAATTTGATTGATAATAGAGAAATTGAACTGTTAATTTGTTGAATGGACTTGTGATAACAGCTGCTTCATGTTTTGCATAAAGTTAAATTGTGTAACATGTTATGTATTTTTTTTTTTTGAAATTTTTTTTCTTGGTAACTTGCATCATGTAAATATTAATTGTCTGCACATACATGTTCTATATCCCGGAGCCTTGACTCCACGTGGGATCAACAGAACAAAAATACAAAAAAAAAAAAAAAATCCAGCTCACTAATCTAGGTGCATTTTGCTAACAATATTTGGAATATATATATATATTTTTTTTTGTGTAACATGCAAATTCTGTATTATTCTGCACACATTATTTATAATCTTCTATCATTTTCTTAGATAATAACTATTAATTCATAAAATAGATTGTGTGTGCATAACCTCCTGGAAACATTTGCACTTACCTCCTACTTTACTTTTTCATTTAAGCAATCCTATTCGCATGTATACACTTAGGTTGCAGCATCGAAATTGTGTAAAATTCAAAGTGTGTATTGCCTGAAAAAAAAAAAAAAAAAAAAAAGACATACCAAATATTTGCATACAGCGACACACTACATATTTGCACACAGTGGAGTTTTGCGGTAATTAACCTAGCACAATTTACCACACGCAATCACACGCCCGCGATGAGATAACACACTCGCTGTTTTCCTGTTGACCGGCACGAGGAGTAAGAAAAATTGATATTTACACGAGCACACACTCCCACACTAGTCACAACGTCGGTCATCAAGTTGTGTTGAAAATTCCTGTAGCCTCTGTTTTCCCAAATGATTTCACTTAAAATTTCATTTAACAAGACCATAAACAAATTTACAATACTAATTTCTTAAACAAACACTTCAGCGAACAAGTGACTGTCGCATTCATTACAAAGCTTACAACTTAACAGATGTTTCCGATGTGAAATAAAATAAGAAAATGTTTTACAACCAACCTAGAACATTTAGTCAAAACGTTTTTGTCCTGGTTTATGATTATTTTCCGTGACATGAATGTTTCAAAACTAATAAAAATACGAATGCAGCCAAATATAATGAAGTTAGCACATAAAAGACGACTTAAAATATTTCATTTTTCGAGAATTGGCAGAGCAAGAACGCACAGGTCCAACGGAAATTTCTTTAAAGATAAACGACCATCGGACAAAAACACCCCCTCCCCTCATCCTCAAAAATACGTGAATAATATACTTTTTCAATTATATTTTTATCGTTTTTTTTTTTTTTTTTTTAATATACTCATTAAAACTTCAAAATAAGCAGGTACTCGTGTGTTTTTCTCTCTACAATGTACCTGATCTCGGTGCGTAAACCTACATCATTTAGAGATGGAATTAATGTACACATACAAGTAAAATTTTGTTCCATTGTAAAATTGAGAGAAAGAAGGTTTTCCAAACGCATTAAGTATGGAGACTTTAAATAAGATTACGAGCTTATAAATGTTTGCAACGAAATAAAGTGACCATGTATCTGCAATTTCAAAAATATTTTTGCTCTGCTAACCTCACATGCAAGCAAGTAAAAATAACCTCACAACTTACTTACCTCTCTCAATTTCGCAGTACCAAAACATAGAAGGGATAAATAGGATAGTTTTTATTCGAAATCCTGCAAGAGTTTTAATTTTTATTAAAATATTTCTCCAATGTAGCATGTGTGTGGAATACTTCATCAGCAACTTGCATCTGCACCTTGAGTGAATTGAAGGGCAGCCAGTTTTAAAAGCTAAACAGAAACTGCACTCTTGAGAATGCATCAGATCCAAGTGAAATGCTTGTTGTGTGTACAGTTAAAAGTTTTATTATTCACACAATGAAAATGTAAACAAAATTTACTCACAATAATAATCACATCATCCTTGGAGGTGCACGAAGAAAGCCATTCCAGGTGGCACTGAACAAGGTGATTTGCTAGTGCTTCCACAGCAAACAGCCTTCATGAAATTATCTCCACATTTTCAGCATACTATACACTAAAGTATACCTAAGTTAATTTAACCATTTTCAAGTGATTCCAGCACAAATTACGTATTTGATTCCTTGAATAACATCTGCAAATGAAAAGTTCCCTGTTTGGTGTAGCAGTAAATTTAAACAGCTCGCAGTGCAAATTAAACAGTGCAGCTGCCATAAAAAAATTACACTATTAGTGGAACTGCCCATTATGTCATCGTAGACTGCTGACATTTAGAAAACATTGAAAAATCAGTGCTAAAGAAGCCCTACATTACTTTCGCTGTCCAAAGTGCGCTGCTCCCTACGTGAGCAAGGCATCGAGAATTTTCTGAACCGTCCGCAACCAGAAAATTGGGTAACCAGATATTTGCAGAGAGAAAAAGAGGCGCTTCGGTAGAGGACGGACGTGTCCCGGAGCTGCTCGCCGTGAATTTATAGATCGTCGACGCCCAAGCTGTGGTTAGCACTTCTTAGTGCTACCCAGCGGTGTACTGAAAGGTGCCTGTGTGCTACATGCGCACAGGCGGTAAGAGAGAGCTGCGGTAAAGAGTAAGTTATTGGCAACCAACAACTCGGCAACACCCGGGGAGCTAGCTCCCCTGTAGCCTAGCCTGAACCCGGCTAACTTAGCCCCGGGGGACGGTCAGTGGGTGGACCCGAGCGTAGGCTACCACGACGACATGAGCGACGCTGTCGAGATGACAGAAAGCGAGGCCCCCTCAGGGCCTAGCTCCGATCAATCCAGTGGCTGGAGTGTTGCCACTGGTAAGCGCAACAAGCGCCTGCACACGGAGGTGTCCGGTGCAGGCAGCAGCGACGACGAGGCGGGCCCCTCCCCCCCTCGCCCACAACCAACTGCAGGCCATGCCGCCGGAGCTGCGGCACCGCCCAAAAAGCTCCGAGTGAAGCCCCTGTTCGTGTTTTTAGACCAGGGGCACACGTACCCAAGGGTATACACCGCCCTCAAGCAGGCCCTGGCGGAAAAGTTCACCTGCCAAAACCGCGGCAAGGACGAGATCCAGGTCAATCCTGCGTCCGTCCCGGACTACCAAAGGGCAGTCCAGGCCCTTAAGGCGATAGGCGCCCAGCACTCCGTCCTCCTTCAGAGAGACGAAGTGCCCAAGAAATTCGTCTTGCGCGGAGTACACCGCCACACCCCGACCGATTTCCTCCAGGAGGAATTTGCAGCCCTGAACCTGCCTGTCCAGAACCACTGGTTCTTGGAGAACAGGCTGCGCAGGGAAAAATGCGACGCCCTGGTCATTGAGGTGCCTCAGACGTGCGATTCTGAGCGCATCTACTCCCTGACAGAGTTCGGCGGCATGCTGGTGCGTGTCGTCGACTACAGGCGCCCCTCAGGCCCCGCCCAATGCAGCGTTTGCCAACGCTATAACCATGTTGGCAAGGCCTGCCACGCGGCCCCTGTGTGCCGGTGGTGCAGCGGGCCACACCGCGCTCCCGACTGCCCCAATGGGGGCAACCAGGAGCACAAAAAGTGCGCGCATTGTAAGGAGGCACACTGCGCAAACTACAAGGGCTGCCAGGTCTATAAAAAAGAGACCCGCAGGCACCTTCCGCCCCAGGTACGCAAGCAGCGCGAGCAACAGTCTCGCCGCGACCTGCGCGAAAACAGGCGCGCTGCAATGCAGCCCCAGCCGCAACCGATGCCACGGCCCCCTCCGGGCTTCTCTGGCCCCCCGAGGCAAAACCCCTGGGGTCCACCGAGGTACCCTCCTCCCCGGAGCTTCGGCGACTACCTGCAGCAGGCAGGTGGCAACCGAT
>NW_026962316.1:0-81360 GCF_032445375.1 Bacillus rossius redtenbacheri
ATTATCTGCCTAATTGCATGCCAAATTGCCAGCCCACTTGCCTGCCTAATTATCTGCCTAATTGCCTGCCTCATTGCCTGCCTAATTGCCTGCCTAATTAACTGCCTAATTGCCTGCTTCATTGCCTGCCTAATTGCCTGCCTAATTAACTGCCTAATTGCTTGCCTAATTGCCTGCATTATTGCCTGCCAATATTTCTGCCTATCTAATTGCCTGCTTAATTGCCTGCCTAATTGCCTGACTAATTACCTACCTGCCTAATTGTCTGCCTGTCTAATTGCCTGCTTAATAGCTTGACTAATTGCTTGCCTTATTTATTTACCTGCTTAATTGACTGCCTGTCTAATTGACTGCCTAATTGCCTGCCTAATTGCGTGCCTAATTGCCTGCCTTATTACATGCCAAATTGCCTGCCTGCTTTATTTACTTCTTAATTGCCTGCCTAATTGCCTGCCTGCCTAATTGCCTGCCTGCCTAATTGCCTGCCTGCCTAATTGCCTGTCTACCTAATTGCCTGCATAATTGCTTGCCTAATAACCTGCCTATTTGCCTGCCTAATTTCCTGCCTAATTGCTTGCCTAATTAACTGCATAATGGCATGCCATATTGCTTGATTGCCTAATTACCAGCCTAATTGCCTGCCTAATTGCCTGCCTGACTAACTGCCTATTTGTCTGCCTAATTAATTGCCTAATTGCCTGCCTTATTGCCTGCCTGCCAAATTGCCTGCCTATCTAATTGCCTGCTTAATTGCCTGCCTAATTGCCTGACTAATTACCTACCTGCCTAATTGTCTCCCTGTCTAATTGCCTGCTTAATAGCCTGACTAATATCCTGCCTAATTTATTTACCTGCTTAATTGCCTGCCTGTCTAATCAACTGCCTAATTGCCTGCCTACCTAATTGCGTGACTAATTACCTGACTGTTTAATTGACCGCCTAATTGCTTGCCTAATAGCCTAACTAATTGCCTGCCTAATTACCTGCCTTCTTAACTGCCTAATTGACTGCCTAATTGACTGCCTAATTAACTGTCTAAATGCCTACCTAATTGCCTGCCTAATTGCCTGACTAATTGCCTGCCTTTTTGCCTTCCTTATTAACTGCCTAATTGTCTACCTGCCTAATTGCCTGCCTGCCTAATTGCCTGCCTGCCTAATTGCCTGCCTAATTGCCTGCCTAATTGCCTGCCTAATTAACTGCCTAATTGCCTGCCTAATTAACTGCCTAATTGCCTGCCTATTTAACTGCCTTATTGCCTGCTTCAAGGCCTGCCTAATTGCCTGCCTAATTAACTGCCTAATTGCTTGCCTAATTGCCTGCATTATTGCCTGCCTGCCAAATTGCCTGCCTATCTTATTGCCTGCTTAATTTCCTGCCTAATTGCCTGACTAATTACCTACCTGCCTAATTGTCTGCCTGTCTAATTGCCTGCTTAATAGCCTGACTAATTGCCTGCCTAATTTATTTACCTGCCTAATTGTCTGCCTGTCTAAAATACTGCCTAATTGCCTGCCTACCTAATTGCGTGCCTAATTGCCTGACTGTTTAATTGACTGCCTAATCGCCTGCCTAAATGCCTGCCTAATTGCCTGCTTTATTACATGTCAAATTGCCTGCCTTATTTACTCCTTAATTGCCTGCCTAATTGCCTGCCTGCCTAATTGCCTGTCTACCTAATTGCCTGCATAATTGCTTGCCTAATAACCTGCCTATTTGCCTGCCTAATTTCCTGCCTAATTGCTTGCCTAATTAACTGCATAATGGCATGCCATATTGCTTGATTGCCTAATTACCTGCCTAATTGCCTGCCTAATTGCCTGCCTGACTAACTGCCTATTTGTCTGCCTAATTAATTGCCTAATTGCCTGCCTTATTGCCTGCCTGCCAAATTGCCTGCCTATCTAATTGCCTGCTTAATTGCCTGCCTAATTGGCTGACTAATTACCTACCTGCCTAATTGTCTCCCTGTCTAATTGCCTGCTTAATAGCCTGACTAATATCCTGCCTAATTTATTTACCTGCCTAATTGCCTGCCTGTCTAATCAACTGCCTAATTGCCTGCCTACCTAATTGCGTGACTAATTACCTGACTGTTTAATTGACTGCCTAATTGCTTGCCTAATAGCCTAACTAATTGCCTGCCTAATTGCCTGCCTTCTTAACTGCCTAATTGACTGCCTAATTGACTGCCTAATTAACTGTCTAAATGCCTACCTAATTGCCTGCCTAATTGCCTGACTAATTGCCTGCCTTTTTGCCTTCCTTATTAACTGCCTAATTGTCTACCTGCCTAATTGCCTGCCTGCCTAATTGCCTGCCTGCCTAATTGCCTGCCTAATTGCCTGCCTAATTGCCTGCCTAATTAACTGCCTAATTGCCTGCCTAATTAACTGCCTAATTGCCTGCCTATTTAACTGCCTTATTGCCTGCTTCAAGGCCTGCCTAATTGCCTGCCTAATTAACTGCCTAATTGCTTGCCTAATTGCCTGCATTATTGCCTGCCTGCCAAATTGCCTGCCTATCTTATTGCCTGCTTAATTTCCTGCCTAATTGTCTGCCTGTCTAATTGCCTGCTTAATAGCCTGACTAATTGCCTGCCTAATTTATTTACCTGCCTAATTGTCTGCCTGTCTAAAATACTGCCTAATTGCCTGCCTACCTAATTGCGTGCCTAATTGCCTGACTGTTTAATTGACTGCCTAATTGCCTGCCTAAATGCCTGCCTAATTGCCTGCATTATTACATGCCAAATTGCCTGCCTTATTTACTTCTTAATTGCCTGCCTCATTGCCTGCCTAATTAACTGCCTAATTGCCTGCCTAATTGCCTGCTTAATTGCCTGTCTAATTAACTGCCTTATTGCCTGCCCAATTGCCTGCTTAATTGCCTACCGAATCGCCTGCCAAATTGCCTACCTGTCTAAATGCCTGCTTATTGCCTGACTTATTGCCTGCCTAATTGCATACCTGCCTAATTGCTTGCCTAATTAACTGCCTAATTGCATGCCTAATTGCCTGCGTAATCATCTGCCTAATTGCCTGCCTAATTAACTGCCTTATTCCCTGCTTAATGCCTGCCGAATTAACTGCCTAATTGCCTGCCTAATTAACTGCCTAATTGCTTGCCTGACTGCATGCCTAATTAACTGCCTAATTGCCTGCCTAATTGCCTGGCTAATTGGTTGCCTGCCTATTTGCCTGCCTTATTTCCTGCCAAATTTTCTGCCTAAATATCTGCCTAATTAACTGCCTGCTTGCCTGCCCAATTGGCTGTCAATATGCCTGCTTAATTGCCTCCCTAATTAGCTGCGAAATTACTTGCCTAATTTACTGCCTTATTGCCTGCCTAATTGCCTGCGTAATCATCTGCCTAATTGCCTGCCTAATCAACTGCCTTATTCCCTGCTTAATTGCCTGCCGAATTAACTGCCTAATTGCCTGCCTAATTAACTGCCTAATTGCTTGCTTCATTGCCTGCCTAATTAACTGCCTAATTGCCTGCCTAATTGCCTGGCTAATTGGTTGCCTGCCTTATTGCCTTCCTAATTGCCTGTCTAATTGCCTGCCTAATTAACTGCCTTATTGCCTGCCTAATATCCTACCCAACTGCCTAACTAACTGCCTGACTTATTAACTGCCTTATTGCCTGCCTATTTGCCTGCTTAATTGCCTGTCTAATTAACTGCCTTATTGCCTGCCCAATTTCCTGCTTAATTGCCTACCGAATCGCCTGCCAAATTGCCTACCTGTCTAAATGCCTGCTTATTGCCTGACTTATTGCCTGCCTTATTGCATACCTGCCTAATTGCATGCCTGCCTAATTACCTGCCTGCCTAATTGCCTGCCTGCCTAATCACCTGCTTAATTTACTGCCTAATTGCCTGCAAATAGCCTTCCTAATTAACTGCTTAATTGCCTGCCTAATTGCCTGCCTAATTTCCTGCTTAATTGCTTACCTTATTGCCTGCCTAATTACCTGCCAAATTGCTTGCCTGCCTAATTAACTACTTAATTGCCTCCCTAATTACCTGCCTGCCTAATTATCTGCCAAATTGCTTGCGTGCCTAATTAACTGCTTAATTGCCTCCCTAATTACCTGCCTATTTGCCTGCCTAATTGCTTGCCTAATTAACTGCCTAATTGCCTGCTTAATTGCCTGCCTAATACCTGTTAAATGCCTGCCATATTGCTTGATTGCCTAATTGCCTGCCTAATTGTCAGCTTAATTAACTGCCTAACTGCCTGCTTATTTGCCTGCCTAATTTTCTGCCTTATTAACTGCCTAATTGCCTGCCTAATTATTTGCCTAATTGACATCCTAATTGCTTGTTTAATTGCCTGCTTAATTGCCTTCCTAATTGCCTGCCTTATTGACTGCCTTATTGCCTGCCAAATTCCCTCCATGCCTAATTATGTGCCTAGTTGTCTGCCTACCTAATTACATGCCTAATTGCCTGCCTGCTTTATTGACTGCCTAATTGCTTGCCCAATTAACTGCCTTATTGCCTGCCTAATTGCCTGCCTTATTGCCTGCCTAATTGCCTGCGTAATCATCTGCCTAATTGCCTGCCTAATCAACTGCCTTATTCCCTGCTTAATTGCCTGCCGAATTAACTGCCTAATTGCCTGACTAATTAACTGCCTAATTGCTTGCTTCATTGCCTGCCTAATTAACTGCCTAATTGCCTGCCTAATTGCCTGGCTAATTGGTTGCCTGCCTTATTGCCTTCCTAATTGCCTGTCTAATTGCCTGCCTAATTAACTGCCTTATTGCCTGCCTAATATCCTACCCAACTGCCTAACTAACTGCCTAATTGCCTCCCTTTTGCCTGCTTAATTGCCTGTCTAATTAACTGCCTTATTGCCTGCCCAATTTCCTGCTTAATTGCCTACCGAATCGCCTGCCAAATTGCCTACCTGTCTAAATGCCTGCTTATTGCCTGACTTATTGCCTGCCTTATTGCATACCTGCCTAATTGCATGCCTGCCTAATTACCTGCCTGCCTAATTGCCTGCCTGCCTAATCACCTGCCTAATTTACTGCCTAATAACTGCCTAATTGCCTGCCTAATAGCCTTCCTAATTAACTGCTTAATTGCCTGCCTAATTGCCTGCCTAATTTCCTGCTTAATTGCTTACCTTATTGCCTGCCTAATTACCTGCCAAATTGCTTGCCTGCCTAATTAACTACTTAATTGCCTCCCTAATTACCTGCCTGCCTAATTATCTGCCAAATTGCTTGCGTGCCTAATTAACTGCTTAATTGCCTCCCTAATTACCTGCCTATTTTCCTGCCTAATTGCTTGCCTAATTAACTGCTAATTGCCTGCTTAATTGCCTGCCTAATACCTGCCTAAATGCCTGCCATATTGCTTGATTGCCTAATTGCCTGCCTAATTGCCTGCCTAATTGTCAGCTTAATTAACTGCCTAACTGCCTGCCTATTTGCCTGCCTAATTTTCTGCCTTATTAACTGCCTAATTGCCTGCCTAATTATTTGCCTAATTGACATCCTAATTGCTTGTTTAATTGGCTGCTTAATTGCCTTCCTAATTGCCTGCCTTATTGACTGCCTTATTGCCTGCCAAATTCCCTCCATGCCTAATTATGTGCCTAGTTGCCTGCCTACCTAATTACATGCCTAATTGCCTGCCTGTTTTATTGACTGCCTAATTGCTTGCCCAATTAACTGCCTTATTGCCTGCCTAATTGCCTGCCTTATTACCTGCCTAATTATCTGCCTATTTGCATGCCTAATTAACTGCTTAATTGCCTGCCAAATTACCTGCCAAATTGCCTGCCTAATAAACTGCTTAATTTCCTGCCTTATTGTCAGCCTGCTAAATTGCCTGCCTATCTAATTGCCTGCCTAATTGCCTGCCTCATTGCCTGCCAAATTACCTGCCAAATTGCCTGCCAGCCTAATTAACTGCTTTATTTCCATTCTAATTGCCTGCGTAATCATCTGCCTAATTGCCTGCCTAATTAAATGCCTAATTCCCTGCCTAATTAACTGCCTAATTGCCTGCCTAATTAACTGCCTAATTGCCTGCTAAATTAACTGCCTAATTGCCTGCCTAATTGCCTGCCTAATTTCCTGCCTAATTGCCTGCCTTATTACCTGCCAAATTGCCTGTTTGCTTATTAACTGCTTAATTGCCTGCCTAATTGCCTGCCTAATTACATTTTTTATTGCCTGCCTTATTGCGGGCCTAATTAACTGTTTTAATGCCTGCCTATCTATCTAACTAATTGCTTGCCTAATTACCTGCATAATTGCCTGCCTATTTGCTTGCCTAATTAACTGCCTAATTGCCTGCCTTATTGCCTGCCTAATTATCTGCTTAATCATCTGCTCAATTGCCTGCCTACTTGCCTGCCTAATTGCCTGCCTAATTGCCTGCTTAATTGCTTACCTTATTGCCTGCCTAATTACCTGCCAAATTGCTTGCCTGCCTAATTAACTGCTTAATTGCCAGCTTTATAACCTGCCTGCCTAATTGCCTAGCTGCCTAATTGCTTGCTAATTAACTGCCTAATTGCCTGCATAATTGTCTGCCTAATTGCCTGCCTTATTGCTTGCCTAATAAACTACCTAATGGCCTGCCCAATTGCCTGCGTAATAAATTGCCTAATTGCCTGCCTAATTGCCTGCCTAATTAACAGCCTAATTTGCTGCCTAATGGCCTGCTAATGGCCTGCCTAATTACCTTCCATTTGCCTGCTTGCCTAATTAACTGCTTAATTGCCTGCCTAATTGCCTGCCTTCTTAATTGCCTTCCTAATTGCGGGCCTCATTAACTGCCTAATTGCCTGCCTAATTATCTGCCTTAGTTCTTGCCTAATTGCTTGCCTAATTATCTGCCTAATTGCCTGCCTAATTAACTGCCTAATTGCCTGCCTAATTGATTGCCTAATTAACTGTCTTATTGCCTGCCTAATTGTTTGCTCTATTGCCTGCCTAATTGCCTGCCATATTAACTGCCTAATTGCCTGCCTTTTTGCCTGCATAATTGCCTGCCTAATTAACTGCCTAAAGGTATGCTAATTGCCTGCCTAATTGCCTGCCTAATTGTCTCCCTAATTACCTGCCAAATTGCCTGCCTGCCTAATTTATTGCTTAATTGCATGCATAATTGCCTGCCTGCCTAATTGCTTCCCTAGTTTACTGCCTAATTGCCTGCTTAATTTACTGCCTAATTGCCTGCTTAATTAACTGCCTAATTGCCTGCCTAATTGCCTTCCTAATAAACTACCTATTTGCCTGCCTAATTAACTGCCTAATTGCCTGCCTTATTGCCTGCCTAATTAACTGCCTAATTGCCTGCCTAATTGCCTGCCTAGCTGCCTGCCTAATTGCCTGCCTACCTGGATAATTGCCTGCTTAATTGCCTTCCTAATTGCCTGCCTTATTAACTGTCTAATTGCCTGCTTAATTAACTGGCTATTATCCTTCCTAATTGCCTGCCTAATTGACTGCCTTTTTGCCTGCCTATAAGCCTGTCTTATTAACTGCCTAATTGCCTGCTTAATTAACTGCCTAATTGCCTGCTTAATTAACTGCCTAATTGCCTGTCTAATTAACTGACTAACTGACAGCCTAATTAACTGCCAAATTGCCTGCCTAATTGCCTGATTAATTACCTACCTGCCGTGCCACCTAATTGCCTGCCTTATTGCGGTTCTAATTAACTGCCTAATTGCCTGACTTATTATCTGCCTAATTGCATGCCTAATTGCCCGCCCAATTGCCTGCCATATATCTGCCTAATTGCCTGCCTAATTAACTGCCTAATTGCCTGCCTCATTGCCTGCTAATTGCCTGCCTAATTAACTTTTTAATTGCCTGCTTCATTGCCTGCCTAATTGCCTGCCTAATTGCTTGCCTAATTGCCTCCATTATTGCCTGCCTGCCAAATTGCCTGCCTATCTAATTGTCTGCTTAATTGCCTGCCTAATTGCCTGACTAATTACCTACCTGCCTAATTGTCTGCCTGTCTAATTGCCTGCTTAATAGCCTGACTAATTGCCTGCCTAATTTATTTACCTACCTAATTGCCTGCCTGTCTAATTAACTGCCTAATTGCTTGCCTACCTAATTGCGTACTTAATTGCCAGACTGTTTAATTGACTGCCTAATTTCCTGCCTAATTGCCTCCCTTATTACATGCCAAATTGCCTGCCTGCCTAATTAACTTCTTAATTGCATGCCTAATTGCCTGCCTAATTACATTTTTTATTGCCTGCCTTATTGCGGGCCTAATTAACTGTTTTATTGCCTGCCTATCTATCTAACTAATTGCTTGCCTAATTACCTGCATAATTGCCTGCCTAATTAACTACCTAATTGCCTGCCTATTTGCTTGCCTAATTAACTGCCTAATTGCCTGCCTTATTGCCTGCCTAATTATCTGCTTAATTATCTGCTCAATTGCCTGCCTACTTGCCTGCCTAATTGCCTGCCTAATTGCCTGCTTAATTGCTTACTTTATTGCCTGCCTAATTACCTGCCAAATTGCTTGCCTGCCTAATTAACTGCTTAATTGCCTGCTTTTTTACCTGCCTGCCTAATTGCCTAGCTGCCCAATTGCTTGCCTAATTAACTGCCTAATTGCCTGCCAAATTTTCTGCCTAATTGCCCACTTAATTATCTGACTAATTGCCTGCCTAATTGTCTGCCTAATTGCCTGCCTAATTGCCTGACTAATTGCTTGCCTAATTGCCTGCCTAATTACCTGCTAAATTGCCTGCCTGCCTAATGAACTGCCTAATTGCCTGTCTAATTACCTACCTACCTAATTACCTGCCTCATTGCCTGCCAAATTACCTGCCAAATTGCCTGCCTGCCTAATTAACTGCTTTATTGCCTGTCTAATTGCCTGCGTAATCATCTGCCTAATTGCCTGCCTAATTAACTGCCTAATTGCCTGCCTAATTGCCTGGCTAATTGGTTGCCTGCCTTATTGCCTTCCTAATTGCCTGTCTAATTGCCTGCCTAATTAACTGCCTAAGTGCCTGCCTAATAGCCTTCCTAATATACTGCTTAATTGCCTGCCTAATTGCCTGCCTAATTTCCTGCTTAATTGCTTACCTTATTGCCTGCCTAATTACCTGCCAAATTGCTTGCCTGCCTAATTAACTACTTAATTGCCTCCCTAATAACCTGCCTGCCTAATTATCTGCCAAATTGCTTGCGTGCCTTATTAACTGCTTAATTGCCTCCCTAATTACCTGCCTATTTGCCTGCCTAATTGCTTGCCTAATTAACTGCCTAATTGCCTGCTTAATTGCCTGCCTAATACCTGCCTAAATGCCTGCCATATTGCTTGATTGCCTAATTGCCTGCCTAATTGCCTGCCTAATTGTCAGCTTAATTAACTGCCTAACTGCCTGCCTATTTGCCTGCCTAATTTTCTGCCTTATTAACTGCCTAATTGCCTGCCTAATTATTTGCCTAATTGACATCCTAATTGCTTGTTTAATTGCCTGCTTAATTGCCTTCCTAATTGCCTGCCTTATTGACTGCCTTATTGCCTGCCAAATTCCCTCCATGCCTAATTATGTGCCTAGTTGCCTGCCTACCTAATTACATGCCTAATTGCCTGCCTGTTTTATTGACTGCCTAAATGCTTGCCCAATTAACTGCCTTATTGCCTGCCAAATTGCCTGCCTTATTGCCTGCCTAATTGCCTGCGTAATCATCTGCCTAATTGCCTGCCTAATCAACTGCCTTATTCCCTGCTTAATTGCCTGCCGAATTAACTGCCTAATTGCCTGCCTAATTAACTGCCTAATTGCTTGCTTCATTGCCTGCCTAATTAACTGCCTAATTGCCTGGCTAATTGGTTGCCTGCCTTATTGCCTTCCTAATTGCCTGTCTAATTTCCTGCCTAATTAACTGCCTTATTGCCTGCCTAATATCCTACCCAACTGCCTAACTAACTGCCTGACTTATTAACTGCCTAATTGCCTTCCTATTTGCCTGCTTAATTGCCTGTGTAATTAACTGCCTTATTGCCTGCCCAATTTCCTGCTTAATTGCCTACCGAATCGCCTGCCAAATTGCCTACCTGTCTAAATGCCTGCTTAATAGCCTGACTAATTGCCTGCCTAATTTATTTACCTACCTAATTGCCTGCCTGTCTAATTAACTGCCTAATTGCTTGCCTACCTAATTGCGTACCTAATTGCCAGACTGTTTAATTGACTGCCTAATTTCCTGCCTAATTGCCTCCCTTATTACATGCCAAATTGCCTGCCTGCCTAATTAACTTCTTAATTGCATGCCTAATTGCCTGCCTGCCTAATTGCCTGCCTTATTGCCTGCCTAATTTCCTGCCTAATTGCCTGCCTAATTGCCTGCCTTATTACCTGCCAAATTGCCTGCTTGCCTAATTAACTGCTTAATTGCCTGCCTAATTGCCTGCCTAATTACATTTTTTATTGCCTGCCTTATTGCGGGCCTAATTAACTGTTTTATTGCCTGCCTATCTATCTAACTAATTGCTTGCCTAATTAACTGCATAATTGCCTGCCTAATTAACTACCTAATTGCCTGCCTATTTGCTTGCCTAATTAACTGCCTAATTGCCTGCCTTATTGCCTGCCTAATTATCTGCTTAATTATCTGCTCAATTGCCTGCCTACTTGCCTGCCTAATTGCCTGCCTAATTGCCTGCTTAATTGCTTACCTTATTGCCTGCCTAATTACCTGCCAAATTGCTTGCCTGCCTAATTAACTGCTTAATTGCCTGCTTTTTTACCTGCCTGCCTAATTGCCTAGCTGCCTAATTGCTTGCTAATTAACTGCCTAATTGCCTGCATAATTGTCTGCCTAATTGCCTGCCTTATTGCTTGCCTAATAAACTACCTAATGGCCTGCCCAATTGCCTGCGTAATAAATTGCCTAATTGACTGCCTAATTGCCTGCCTAATTGACTGCCCAATTGCTTGCCTAATTAACTGCCTAATTGCCTGCCAAATTTTCTGCCTAATTGCCCACTTAATTATCTGACTAATTGCCTGCCTAATTGCCTGCCTAATTGCCTGCCTAATTGCCTGACTAATTGCTTGCCTAATTGCCTGCCTAATTACCTGCTAAATTGCCTGCCTGCCTAATGAACTGCCTAATTGCCTGTCTAATTACCTACCTACCTAATTGCCTGCCTCATTGCCTGCCAAATTACCTGCCAAATTGCCTGCCTGCCTAATTAACTGCTTTATTGCCTGTCTAATTGCCTGCGTAATCATCTGCCTAATTGCCTGCCTAATTAACTGCCTAATTGCCTGCCTAATTAGCTGATTTATTGCCTGCTAATTAAATGCCTAATTGCCTGCCTAATTATCTGCCTAATTTCCTGCCTTATTGCCTGCCTAATTGCCTGCCTAATTGCCTTCTAAATTGCCCGCCTAATTAACTGCTTAATTGCCTGCCTAATTAACTGCCTAATTAACTGCTTTAATGCCTGCTAATTAAATGCCTAATTGCCTGCCTAATTATCTGCCTAATTGCATGCCTAATTGCCAGCCCACTTGCCTGCCGAATTATCTGCCTAATAGCCTGCCTCATTGCCTGCCTAATTGCCTGCCTAATTAACTGCCTAATTGCCTGCTTCATTGCCTGCCTAATTGCCTGCCTAATTAACTGCCTAATTGCTTGCCTAATTGCCTGCATTATTGCCTGCCAATATGCCTGCCTATCTAATTGCCTGCTTAATTGCCTGCCTAATTGCCTGACTAATTACCTACCTGCCTAATTGTCTGCCTGTCTAATTGCCTGCTTAATAGCTTGACTAATTGCTTGCCTTATTTATTTACCTGCTTAATTGACTGCCTGTCTAATTAACTGCCTAATTGCCTGCCTACCTAATTGCGTGCCTAATTGCCTGACTGTGTAATTGACTGCCTAATTGCCTGCCTAATTGCGTGTCTAATTGCCTGCCTTATTACATGCCAAATTGCCTGCCTGCTTAATTTACTTCTTAATTGCCTGCCTAATAGCCTGCCTGCCTAATTGCCTGCCTACCTAATTGCCTGCCTAATTGCTTGCCTAATAACCTGCCTAATTGCCTGCCTAATTTCCTGCCTAATTCCTTGCCTAATAAACTGCCTAATGGCATGCCATATTGCTTGATTGCCTAATTACCTGCCTAATTGCCTGCCTAATTGCCTGCCTGACTAACTGCCTATTTGTCTGCCTAATTGCTTGCCTAATTGCCTGCCTTATTGCCTGCCTGCCAAATTGCCTGCCTATCTAATTGCCTGCTTAATTGCCTGCCTAATTGCCTGACTAATTACCTACCTGCCTAATTGTCTGCCTGTCTAATTGCCTGCTTAATAGCCTGACTAATATCCTGCCTAATTTATTTACCTGCCTAATTGCCTGCCTGTCTAATCAACTGCCTAATTGCCTGCCTACCTAATTGCGTGCCTAATTACCTGCCTGTTTAATTGACTGCCTAATTGCTTGCCTAATAGCCTAACTAATTGCCTGCCTAATTGATGCCTAATTTCCTGCCTGATTGCCTGCCTTATTCTCTGCCTAATTATCTGCCTTATTGCCTGCCTAATTGCCTGCCTAATTGCCTGCCTTATTCTCTGCCTAATTATCTGCCTATTTGCCTGCCTAATTAACTGCCTAATTGCCTGCCATATTTCTTGATTGCCTAATTACCTGCCGAAGTGCCTGCCTTATTGCCTGCCTAATTGCCTGCCTGACTAACTGCCTATTTGTCTGCCTAATTGCCTGCCAAATTGCCTGCCTATCCAATTGCCTGCCTGCCAAATTGCCTGCCTATCTAATTGCCTGCTTAATTGCCTGACTAATTGCCTGACTAACAACCTACCTGCCTAATTGTCTGCCTGTCTAATTGCCTGCTTAATAGCCTGACTAATTGCCTGCCTAATTTATTTACCTGCCTAATTGCCTGCCTGTCTAATAAACTGCCTAATTGCCTGCCTACCTAATTGCGTGCCTAATTACCTGACTGTTTAATTAACCGCCTAATTGCTTGCCTAATAGCCTAACTAATTGCCTGCCTAATTGATGCCTAATTTCCTGCCTGATTGCCTGCCTGCCTTATTGCCTGCCTAATTCTCTGCCTAATTGATTGCCTAATTACCTGCCTTATTGCCTTTCTAATTAATTGCCTAATTGCCTGCATAATTAACTGCCTAATTGCCTGCCCTATAAACTGCCTAATTGCCTGCCTAATTGCCAGCTAATTGCCTGCCTAATTGCCTGCCTTATTACATGCCAAATTGCCTGCCTTATTACATGCCAAATTGCCTGCCTAATTAACTTCTTAATTGCCTGCCTAATTGCCTGCCTTCCTAATTGCCTGCCTAGTTGCTTGCCTAATTACCTTCTTAATTGCCTGCCTAATTGCTTGCCTTATAAACTTCCTAATGGCCTGCCTACTTAACTGCCTAATTGACTGCCTTATTGACTGCCTAATTAACTTTCTAAATGCCTACCTAATTGCCTGCCAAATTGCCTGTCAATTGCCTGCCTTTTTGCCTTCCTTATTAACTGCCTAATTGCCTACCTGCCTAATTGCCTGCATGCCTAATTGCCTGCCTGCCTAATTGCCTGCCTAATTGTTTGCTTAATTAACTGTTTAATTGCAAAATCCATATAACTGCCTAAATAGCTGCCTAATTGCCTGTCTCATTGCCTGCCTAATTGCCTGCAAAGTTACCTGCCAAATTGCCTGCCTGCTTAATTAACTGCTTAATTGTCTGCCTAATTGCCTGCCTAAGTGCCTTCCTGCCTAATTGCTTGCCTAATTAACTGCCTAATTGCATGCTTAATTGCCTTCTTAACTGCCTGCTTAATTGCCTGCCTAATTAGCTGCGTAATTGCTTGCCTAATTTACTGCCTTATTGCCTGCCTAATTGCCTGCAAATTCATCTGTCTAATTGCCTGCCTAATTAACTGCCTTATTCCTTGCTTAATTGCCTGCCTAATTAACTGCCTTATTGCCTTCCTAATTAACTGCCTAATTGCCTGCCTCACTGCCTGCCTTGTTAACTGCCTAATTGCCTGCCTAATTGCCTGGCTAATTGGTTGCCTGCCTATTTGCCTGAATAATTGCCTGCCAAATTTCCTGCCTAATTATCTGCCTAATTAACTGCCTAATTGCCTGCCTAATTGGCTGTCAATATGCCTGTATTGCCTGCCTTATTGCCTTCCTAATTGCCAGCCTTACTAACTGCCTTATTGCCTGCCTAATTGCCTACCCAACTGCCTACATAATTGCCTGACTTATTAACTGCCTAATTGCCTGCCTATTTGCCTGCTTAATTAACTGCCTAATTGCCTGCCTAATTGCCTGCCTAATTGCCTGCCTGCCTAATTGCTTGCCTAATTAACTGCCTAATTGCCTTCCTAAATAACTGCCTAATAGCCTGCCTCATTGCCTGCCTAATTAACTGCCTAATTGCCTGCTTAATTGCCTCCCTTATTATCTGCCTGCCTAATTGCTTGCCTAATTAACTGCCTTATTGCCTGCCGAATTGCCTGCCTAATTGCCTGACTAATAAACTGCATTATTGCCTGCCTAATTGCCTGCCTAATTACCTCCTGAATTACCTTTCTTATTGCCTGCCTAATTATCTGCCTATTTGCCTGCCTAATTACCTGCCTAAATGCCTGCCATATTGCTTGATTAACTAATTGACTGCATAATTGCCTGCCTAATTGACTGCCTAATTGCCTGCCTAATTAACTGCCTAATTAACTGATTTATTGCCTGCTAATTAAATGCCTAATTGCCTGCCTAATTAAATGCCTAATTGCCTGCCTAATTATCTGCCTATTTGCATGCCTAATTAACTGCCTAATTGCCTGCCTTATTGCCTGCATGCCAAATTGCCTGCCTATCTAATTGCCTGCCTTATTACCTGCTTAATTGCCTGCCTAATTACCTGCCTGCCTAATTGCCTGCCTACCTAATTGCTTGCCTAATTAACTGCCTAATTTCCTGGTTAATTGCCTGCCTAATTTTCTGCCTAATTGCCTGCCTTATTGCTTGCCAAATAAACTACCTATTTGCCTGCTTAATCGCCTGCCTAATTACCTGCCTGCCTAATTGCCTGCCTACCTAATTGCTTGCCTAATTAACTGACTAATTTCCTGCTTAATTGCCTGCCTAATTTTCTGCCTAATTGCCTGCCTTATTGCTTGCCAAATAAACTACCTATTTGCCTGCCTAATTGCCTGCCTAATTAATTGCCTAATTGCCTGCCTATTTAACTGCCTAATTACCTGCATAATGACCTGCCTAATTGCCTGCCTAATTACCTGTCAAATTGCTGCTTGCCAAATTAACTGCTTAATTGCCTGCCTAATTGCGGGCCTAATTAACTGCCTAATTGCGGGCCTAATTAACTGCCTAATTATCTGCCTAATTGCATGCCTAATTGCCTGCCCAATTGCCTGCCTAATTACCTGCCTTATTACCTGCCTAATTATATGCCTAATTGCTTACCTTATTGCCTGCCTAGTTACCTGCCAAATTGCTTGCCTACCTAATTAACTGCTTAATTGCCTGCCTAATTACCTGCCTGCCTAATTGCCTGCCTACCTAATTGCTTGCCTAATTAACTGCCTAATTTCCTTCTTAATTGCCTGCCTAATTGCCTGACTAATTACCTTGCTGCCTAATTGTCTGCCTGTCTAATTGCCTGCTTAATAGCCTGACTAATTGCCTGCCTAATTTATTTACCTGCCTAATTGCCTGCCTGTCTAATTAACTGCCTAATTGCCTGCCTACCCAATTGCGTACCTAATTGCCTGACTGTTTAATTGACTGCCTAATTGCCTGCCTAATTGCCTGCCTTATTACATGCCAAATTGCCTGCCTGCCTAATTAACTCCTTAATTGCCTGCCTAATTGCCTGCCTAATTGCCTGCCTAATTGCCTGCCTAATTGCCTTCCTAATTGCCTGCCTTTCTAGTTGCCTGCCTAATTGCTTGCCTAATAACCTGCCTAATTGCCTGCCTTCCTAATAGCCTGCCTAATTGCTTGCCTAATAACCTGCTAAATTGTTTGCCTAATTTTCTGCCTAATTGCTTGCCTAATTAACTGCCTAATGGCATGCATAATTAACTGCCTAATTGACTGCCTAATTAACTGTTTATATGCCTGCCTAATTGCCTGCCTAATTGCCTGCCTTTTAGCCTTCCTTATTAACTGATTAATTGCCTACCTGCCTAATTGCCTGCCTAATTGCCTGCTTAATAAACTGCCTAATTGCCTGCCTAATTAGCTGCGTAATTGCTTGCCTAATTAACTGCCTTTTGCCTGCCTAATTGCCTACGTATTCATCTGCCTAAGTGCCTGCCTAATTAACTGCCTTATTCCCTGCTTAATTGCCTGCCTAATTAACTGCCTAATTGACTGCCTAATTGCTTGTCTAATATCCTGCTTAATTGCCTTTCTAATTGCCTGCTTTATTGTCTGCCTTATTGTCTGCCAAATTCCCTGCCTGCCTCATTAACTGCCTAATTGCCTGACTGCCTAATTGCCTGCCTACCTAATTGCGTGCCTAATTGCCTGCCTGTTTAATTGACTGCCTAATTGTCTGCCTACCTTATTGCGTGCCTAATTGCCTACCTGCCTAATTGCCTGCCTAATTGCCTGCTTAATAAACTGCCTAATTGCAAGGTCCAATTAACTGCCTTAATAGCTGCCTAATTGCCTGCCTAATTGCCTGCCTAATTATCTGCTTATTTGCATGCCTAATTAACTGCCTAATTGCCTGCATGCCAAATTGCCTGCCTATCTAATTGCCTGCCTTATTACCTGCCCAATTGCCTGCTTGCCTAATTAACTGCTTAATTGCCTGCCTAATTGCCTGCCTGCCTAATTACATTATTAATTGCCTGCCTTATTGCGGGCCTAATTAACTGCTTCATTGCCTGCCTATTTATCTAACTAATTGCTTGCCTAATTACCTGCATAATTGCCTGCCTAATTAACTACCTAATTGCCTGCCTAATTGCCTGCCTATTTGCTTGACTAATTAACTACCTAATTGCCTGCCTTATTGCCTGCCTAATTATGTGCTTAATTATCTGCTTAATTGCCTGCCTAATTTCCTGCTTAATTGCTTTCCTTATTGCCTGCATTATTACCTGCCAAATTGCATGCCTGCATAATTAACTGCTTAATTGCCTCCCTTATTATCTGCCTGCCTAATTGCCTGCCTGCCTAATTGCTTGCCTAATTAATTGCCTAATTGCCTGCTTAATTGCTTGCATAATTGCCTGCCTAATTGCCTGGCTAATTAGTTGCCTGCCTATTTGCCTGCCTTATTGCCTGCCAAATTTCCTGCCTAATCATCTGCCTAATTAACTTCCTAATTGCCTGCCTAATTGGCTGTCAATATGCCTGCCTATTTGCCTGCCTTATTGCCTTCCTAATTGCCTGCCTAATTGCCTGCCTAATTAACTGCCTTATTGCATGCCTAACTGCCTACCCAACTGCCTAACTAATTGCCTGACTTATTAACTGCCTAATTGCCTGCCTATTTGCCTGCTTAATTGCCTGTCTAATTAACTGCCTTATTGCCTGCCCAATTGCCTGCTTAATTGCCTACCGAATTGCCTGCCAAATTGCCTACCTGTCTAAATGCCTGCTTAATTGCCTGACTTATTGCCTGCCTAATTGCTACCCAATCAACTGCCTTATTGCCTGCCTAATTACCTGCTAAATTGCCTGCCTGCCTAATTAACTGCTTAATTGCCTGCCTAATTAACTGCCTATTTAACTGCTTCATTGCCTGCTAATTAAATGCCTAATTGCCTGCCTAATTGTCTGCCTAATTGCCTGCCTAATTATCTGCCTAATTTCCTGCCTTATTGCCTGCCAAATTGCCTGCCTAATTGCCTTCTAAATTGCCTGCCTAATTAACTGCTTAATTGCCTGCCTAATTAACTGCCTAATTAACTGCTTTATTACCTGCTAATTAAATGCCTAATTGCCTACCTAATTATCTGCCTAATTGCATGCCAAATTGCCAGCCCACTTGCCTGCCTAATTATCTGCCTAATTGCCTGCCTCATTGCCTGCCTAATTGCCTGCCTAATTAACTGCCTAATTGCCTGCTTCATTGCCTGCCTAATTGCCTGCCTAATTAACTGCCTAATTGCTTGCCTAATTGCCTGCATTATTGCCTGCCAATATTTCTGCCTATCTAATTGCCTGCTTAATTGCCTGCCTAATTGCCTGACTAATTACCTACCTGCCTAATTGTCTGCCTGTCTAATTGCCTGCTTAATAGCTTGACTAATTGCTTGCCTTATTTATTTACCTGCTTAATTGACTGCCTGTCTAATTGACTGCCTAATTGCCTGCCTAATTGCGTGCCTAATTGCCTGCCTTATTACATGCCAAATTGCCTGCCTGCTTTATTTACTTCTTAATTGCCTGCCTAATTGCCTGCCTGCCTAATTGCCTGCCTGCCTAATTGCCTGCCTGCCTAATTGCCTGTCTACCTAATTGCCTGCATAATTGCTTGCCTAATAACCTGCCTATTTGCCTGCCTAATTTCCTGCCTAATTGCTTGCCTAATTAACTGCATAATGGCATGCCATATTGCTTGATTGCCTAATTACCAGCCTAATTGCCTGCCTAATTGCCTGCCTGACTAACTGCCTATTTGTCTGCCTAATTAATTGCCTAATTGCCTGCCTTATTGCCTGCCTGCCAAATTGCCTGCCTATCTAATTGCCTGCTTAATTGCCTGCCTAATTGCCTGACTAATTACCTACCTGCCTAATTGTCTCCCTGTCTAATTGCCTGCTTAATAGCCTGACTAATATCCTGCCTAATTTATTTACCTGCTTAATTGCCTGCCTGTCTAATCAACTGCCTAATTGCCTGCCTACCTAATTGCGTGACTAATTACCTGACTGTTTAATTGACCGCCTAATTGCTTGCCTAATAGCCTAACTAATTGCCTGCCTAATTACCTGCCTTCTTAACTGCCTAATTGACTGCCTAATTGACTGCCTAATTAACTGTCTAAATGCCTACCTAATTGCCTGCCTAATTGCCTGACTAATTGCCTGCCTTTTTGCCTTCCTTATTAACTGCCTAATTGTCTACCTGCCTAATTGCCTGCCTGCCTAATTGCCTGCCTGCCTAATTGCCTGCCTAATTGCCTGCCTAATTGCCTGCCTAATTAACTGCCTAATTGCCTGCCTAATTAACTGCCTAATTGCCTGCCTATTTAACTGCCTTATTGCCTGCTTCAAGGCCTGCCTAATTGCCTGCCTAATTAACTGCCTAATTGCTTGCCTAATTGCCTGCATTATTGCCTGCCTGCCAAATTGCCTGCCTATCTTATTGCCTGCTTAATTTCCTGCCTAATTGCCTGACTAATTACCTACCTGCCTAATTGTCTGCCTGTCTAATTGCCTGCTTAATAGCCTGACTAATTGCCTGCCTAATTTATTTACCTGCCTAATTGTCTGCCTGTCTAAAATACTGCCTAATTGCCTGCCTACCTAATTGCGTGCCTAATTGCCTGACTGTTTAATTGACTGCCTAATCGCCTGCCTAAATGCCTGCCTAATTGCCTGCTTTATTACATGTCAAATTGCCTGCCTTATTTACTCCTTAATTGCCTGCCTAATTGCCTGCCTGCCTAATTGCCTGTCTACCTAATTGCCTGCATAATTGCTTGCCTAATAACCTGCCTATTTGCCTGCCTAATTTCCTGCCTAATTGCTTGCCTAATTAACTGCATAATGGCATGCCATATTGCTTGATTGCCTAATTACCTGCCTAATTGCCTGCCTAATTGCCTGCCTGACTAACTGCCTATTTGTCTGCCTAATTAATTGCCTAATTGCCTGCCTTATTGCCTGCCTGCCAAATTGCCTGCCTATCTAATTGCCTGCTTAATTGCCTGCCTAATTGCCTGACTAATTACCTACCTGCCTAATTGTCTCCCTGTCTAATTGCCTGCTTAATAGCCTGACTAATATCCTGCCTAATTTATTTACCTGCTTAATTGCCTGCCTGTCTAATCAACTGCCTAATTGCCTGCCTACCTAATTGCGTGACTAATTACCTGACTGTTTAATTGACCGCCTAATTGCTTGCCTAATAGCCTAACTAATTGCCTGCCTAATTACCTGCCTTCTTAACTGCCTAATTGACTGCCTAATTGACTGCCTAATTAACTGTCTAAATGCCTACCTAATTGCCTGCCTAATTGCCTGACTAATTGCCTGCCTTTTTGCCTTCCTTATTAACTGCCTAATTGTCTACCTGCCTAATTGCCTGCCTGCCTAATTGCCTGCCTGCCTAATTGCCTGCCTAATTGCCTGCCTAATTGCCTGCCTAATTAACTGCCTAATTGCCTGCCTAATTAACTGCCTAATTGCCTGCCTATTTAACTGCCTTATTGCCTGCTTCAAGGCCTGCCTAATTGCCTGCCTAATTAACTGCCTAATTGCTTGCCTAATTGCCTGCATTATTGCCTGCCTGCCAAATTGCCTGCCTATCTTATTGCCTGCTTAATTTCCTGCCTAATTGCCTGACTAATTACCTACCTGCCTAATTGTCTGCCTGTCTAATTGCCTGCTTAATAGCCTGACTAATTGCCTGCCTAATTTATTTACCTGCCTAATTGTCTGCCTGTCTAAAATACTGCCTAATTGCCTGCCTACCTAATTGCGTGCCTAATTGCCTGACTGTTTAATTGACTGCCTAATCGCCTGCCTAAATGCCTGCCTAATTGCCTGCTTTATTACATGTCAAATTGCCTGCCTTATTTACTCCTTAATTGCCTGCCTAATTGCCTGCCTGCCTAATTGCCTGTCTACCTAATTGCCTGCATAATTGCTTGCCTAATAACCTGCCTATTTGCCTGCCTAATTTCCTGCCTAATTGCTTGCCTAATTAACTGCATAATGGCATGCCATATTGCTTGATTGCCTAATTACCTGCCTAATTGCCTGCCTAATTGCCTGCCTGACTAACTGCCTATTTGTCTGCCTAATTAATTGCCTAATTGCCTGCCTTATTGCCTGCCTGCCAAATTGCCTGCCTATCTAATTGCCTGCTTAATTGCCTGCCTAATTGGCTGACTAATTACCTACCTGCCTAATTGTCTCCCTGTCTAATTGCCTGCTTAATAGCCTGACTAATATCCTGCCTAATTTATTTACCTGCCTAATTGCCTGCCTGTCTAATCAACTGCCTAATTGCCTGCCTACCTAATTGCGTGACTAATTACCTGACTGTTTAATTGACTGCCTAATTGCTTGCCTAATAGCCTAACTAATTGCCTGCCTAATTGCCTGCCTTCTTAACTGCCTAATTGACTGCCTAATTGACTGCCTAATTAACTGTCTAAATGCCTACCTAATTGCCTGCCTAATTGCCTGACTAATTGCCTGCCTTTTTGCCTTCCTTATTAACTGCCTAATTGTCTACCTGCCTAATTGCCTGCCTGCCTAATTGCCTGCCTGCCTAATTGCCTGCCTAATTGCCTGCCTAATTGCCTGCCTAATTAACTGCCTAATTGCCTGCCTAATTAACTGCCTAATTGCCTGCCTATTTAACTGCCTTATTGCCTGCTTCAAGGCCTGCCTAATTGCCTGCCTAATTAACTGCCTAATTGCTTGCCTAATTGCCTGCATTATTGCCTGCCTGCCAAATTGCCTGCCTATCTTATTGCCTGCTTAATTTCCTGCCTAATTGTCTGCCTGTCTAATTGCCTGCTTAATAGCCTGACTAATTGCCTGCCTAATTTATTTACCTGCCTAATTGTCTGCCTGTCTAAAATACTGCCTAATTGCCTGCCTACCTAATTGCGTGCCTAATTGCCTGACTGTTTAATTGACTGCCTAATTGCCTGCCTAAATGCCTGCCTAATTGCCTGCATTATTACATGCCAAATTGCCTGCCTTATTTACTTCTTAATTGCCTGCCTCATTGCCTGCCTAATTAACTGCCTAATTGCCTGCCTAATTGCCTGCTTAATTGCCTGTCTAATTAACTGCCTTATTGCCTGCCCAATTGCCTGCTTAATTGCCTACCGAATCGCCTGCCAAATTGCCTACCTGTCTAAATGCCTGCTTATTGCCTGACTTATTGCCTGCCTAATTGCATACCTGCCTAATTGCTTGCCTAATTAACTGCCTAATTGCATGCCTAATTGCCTGCGTAATCATCTGCCTAATTGCCTGCCTAATTAACTGCCTTATTCCCTGCTTAATGCCTGCCGAATTAACTGCCTAATTGCCTGCCTAATTAACTGCCTAATTGCTTGCCTGACTGCATGCCTAATTAACTGCCTAATTGCCTGCCTAATTGCCTGGCTAATTGGTTGCCTGCCTATTTGCCTGCCTTATTTCCTGCCAAATTTTCTGCCTAAATATCTGCCTAATTAACTGCCTGCTTGCCTGCCCAATTGGCTGTCAATATGCCTGCTTAATTGCCTCCCTAATTAGCTGCGAAATTACTTGCCTAATTTACTGCCTTATTGCCTGCCTAATTGCCTGCGTAATCATCTGCCTAATTGCCTGCCTAATCAACTGCCTTATTCCCTGCTTAATTGCCTGCCGAATTAACTGCCTAATTGCCTGCCTAATTAACTGCCTAATTGCTTGCTTCATTGCCTGCCTAATTAACTGCCTAATTGCCTGCCTAATTGCCTGGCTAATTGGTTGCCTGCCTTATTGCCTTCCTAATTGCCTGTCTAATTGCCTGCCTAATTAACTGCCTTATTGCCTGCCTAATATCCTACCCAACTGCCTAACTAACTGCCTGACTTATTAACTGCCTTATTGCCTGCCTATTTGCCTGCTTAATTGCCTGTCTAATTAACTGCCTTATTGCCTGCCCAATTTCCTGCTTAATTGCCTACCGAATCGCCTGCCAAATTGCCTACCTGTCTAAATGCCTGCTTATTGCCTGACTTATTGCCTGCCTTATTGCATACCTGCCTAATTGCATGCCTGCCTAATTACCTGCCTGCCTAATTGCCTGCCTGCCTAATCACCTGCTTAATTTACTGCCTAATTGCCTGCAAATAGCCTTCCTAATTAACTGCTTAATTGCCTGCCTAATTGCCTGCCTAATTTCCTGCTTAATTGCTTACCTTATTGCCTGCCTAATTACCTGCCAAATTGCTTGCCTGCCTAATTAACTACTTAATTGCCTCCCTAATTACCTGCCTGCCTAATTATCTGCCAAATTGCTTGCGTGCCTAATTAACTGCTTAATTGCCTCCCTAATTACCTGCCTATTTGCCTGCCTAATTGCTTGCCTAATTAACTGCCTAATTGCCTGCTTAATTGCCTGCCTAATACCTGTTAAATGCCTGCCATATTGCTTGATTGCCTAATTGCCTGCCTAATTGTCAGCTTAATTAACTGCCTAACTGCCTGCTTATTTGCCTGCCTAATTTTCTGCCTTATTAACTGCCTAATTGCCTGCCTAATTATTTGCCTAATTGACATCCTAATTGCTTGTTTAATTGCCTGCTTAATTGCCTTCCTAATTGCCTGCCTTATTGACTGCCTTATTGCCTGCCAAATTCCCTCCATGCCTAATTATGTGCCTAGTTGTCTGCCTACCTAATTACATGCCTAATTGCCTGCCTGCTTTATTGACTGCCTAATTGCTTGCCCAATTAACTGCCTTATTGCCTGCCTAATTGCCTGCCTTATTGCCTGCCTAATTGCCTGCGTAATCATCTGCCTAATTGCCTGCCTAATCAACTGCCTTATTCCCTGCTTAATTGCCTGCCGAATTAACTGCCTAATTGCCTGACTAATTAACTGCCTAATTGCTTGCTTCATTGCCTGCCTAATTAACTGCCTAATTGCCTGCCTAATTGCCTGGCTAATTGGTTGCCTGCCTTATTGCCTTCCTAATTGCCTGTCTAATTGCCTGCCTAATTAACTGCCTTATTGCCTGCCTAATATCCTACCCAACTGCCTAACTAACTGCCTGACTTATTAACTGCCTAATTGCCTCCCTTTTGCCTGCTTAATTGCCTGTCTAATTAACTGCCTTATTGCCTGCCCATTTTCCTGCTTAATTGCCTACCGAATCGCCTGCCAAATTGCCTACCTGTCTAAATGCCTGCTTATTGCCTGACTTATTGCCTGCCTTATTGCATACCTGCCTAATTGCATGCCTGCCTAATTACCTGCCTGCCTAATTGCCTGCCTGCCTAATCACCTGCTTAATTTACTGCCTAATAACTGCCTAATTGCCTGCCTAATAGCCTTCCTAATTAACTGCTTAATTGCCTGCCTAATTGCCTGCCTAATTTCCTGCTTAATTGCTTACCTTATTGCCTGCCTAATTACCTGCCAAATTGCTTGCCTGCCTAATTAACTACTTAATTGCCTCCCTAATTACCTGCCTGCCTAATTATCTGCCAAATTGCTTGCGTGCCTAATTAACTGCTTAATTGCCTCCCTAATTACCTGCCTATTTTCCTGCCTAATTGCTTGCCTAATTAACTGCTAATTGCCTGCTTAATTGCCTGCCTAATACCTGCCTAAATGCCTGCCATATTGCTTGATTGCCTAATTGCCTGCCTAATTGCCTGCCTAATTGTCAGCTTAATTAACTGCCTAACTGCCTGCCTATTTGCCTGCCTAATTTTCTGCCTTATTAACTGCCTAATTGCCTGCCTAATTATTTGCCTAATTGACATCCTAATTGCTTGTTTAATTGGCTGCTTAATTGCCTTCCTAATTGCCTGCCTTATGGACTGCCTTATTGCCTGCCAAATTCCCTCCATGCCTAATTATGTGCCTAGTTGCCTGCCTACCTAATTACATGCCTAATTGCCTGCCTGTTTTATTGACTGCCTAATTGCTTGCCCAATTAACTGCCTTATTGCCTGCCTAATTGCCTGCCTTATTACCTGCCTAATTATCTGCCTATTTGCATGCCTAATTAACTGCTTAATTGCCTGCCAAATTACCTGCCAAATTGCCTGCCTAATAAACTGCTTAATTTCCTGCCTTATTGTCAGCCTGCTAAATTGCCTGCCTATCTAATTGCCTGCCTAATTGCCTGCCTCATTGCCTGCCAAATTACCTGCCAAATTGCCTGCCAGCCTAATTAACTGCTTTATTTCCATTCTAATTGCCTGCGTAATCATCTGCCTAATTGCCTGCCTAATTAAATGCCTAATTCCCTGCCTAATTAACTGCCTAATTGCCTGCCTAATTAACTGCCTAATTGCCTGCTAAATTAACTGCCTAATTGCCTGCCTAATTGCCTGCCTAATTTCCTGCCTAATTGCCTGCCTTATTACCTGCCAAATTGCCTGTTTGCTTATTAACTGCTTAATTGCCTGCCTAATTGCCTGCCTAATTACATTTTTTATTGCCTGCCTTATTGCGGGCCTAATTAACTGTTTTAATGCCTGCCTATCTATCTAACTAATTGCTTGCCTAATTACCTGCATAATTGCCTGCCTATTTGCTTGCCTAATTAACTGCCTAATTGCCTGCCTTATTGCCTGCCTAATTATCTGCTTAATCATCTGCTCAATTGCCTGCCTACTTGCCTGCCTAATTGCCTGCCTAATTGCCTGCTTAATTGCTTACCTTATTGCCTGCCTAATTACCTGCCAAATTGCTTGCCTGCCTAATTAACTGCTCAATTGCCAGCTTTATAACCTGCCTGCCTAATTGCCTAGCTGCCTAATTGCTTGCTAATTAACTGCCTAATTGCCTGCATAATTGTCTGCCTAATTGCCTGCCTTATTGCTTGCCTAATAAACTACCTAATGGCCTGCCCAATTGCCTGCGTAATAAATTGCCTAATTGCCTGCCTAATTGCCTGCCTAATTAACAGCCTAATTGGCTGCCTAATGGCCTGCTAATGGCCTGCCTAATTACCTGCCAAATTGCCTGCTTGCCTAATTAACTGCTTAATTGCCTGCCTAATTGCCTGCCTTCTTAATTGCCTTCCTAATTGCGGGCCTCATTAACTGCCTAATTGCCTCCCTAATTATCTGCCTTAGTTCTTGCCTAATTGCTTGCCTAATTATCTGCCTAATTGCCTGCCTAATTAACTGCCTAATTGCCTGCCTAATTGATTGCCTAATTAACTGTCTTATTGCCTGCCTTATTGTTTGCTCTATTGCCTGCCTAATTGCCTGCCATATTAACTGCCTAATTGCCTGCCTTTTTGCCTGCCTAATTAACTGCCTAAAGGTATGCTAATTGCCTGCCTAATTGCCTGCCTAATTGTCTCCCTAATTACCTGCCAAATTGCCTGCCTGCCTAATTTATTGCTTAATTGCATGCATAATTGCCTGCCTGCCTAATTGCTTCCCTAGTTTACTGCCTAATTGCCTGCTTTATTTACTGCCTAATTGCCTGCTTAATTAACTGCCTAATTGCCTGCCTAATTGCCTTCCTAATAAACTACCTATTTGCCTGCCTAATTAACTGCCTAATTGCCTGCCTTATTGCCTGCCTAATTAACTGCCTAATTGCCTGCCTAATTGCCTCCCTAGCTGCCTGCCTAATTGCCTGCCTACCTGGTTAATTGCCTGATTAATTGCCTTCCTAATTGCCTGCCTTATTAACTGTCTAATTGCCTGCTTAATTAACTGGCTATTATCCTTCCTAATTGCCTGCCTAATTGACTGCCTATTTGCCTGCCTATAAGCCTGTCTTATTAACTGCCTAATTGCCTGCTTAATTAACTGCCAAATTGCCTGCCTAATTGCCTGATTAATTACCTACCTGCCGTGCCACCTAATTGCCTGCCTAATTGCCTGACTTATTATCTGCCTAATTGCATGCCTAATTGCCTGCCCAATTGCCTGCCATATATCTGCCTAATTGCCTGCCTAATTAACTGCCTAATTGCCTGCTAATTGCCTGCCTAATTAACTTTTTAATTGCCTGCTTCATTGCCTGCCTAATTGCCTGCCTAATTGCTTGCCTAATTGCCTGCATTATTGCCTGCCTGCCAAATTGCCTGCCTATCTAATTGTCTGCTTAATTGCCTGCCTAATTGCCTGACTAATTACCTACCTGCCTAATTGTCTGCCTGTCTAATTGCCTGCTTAATAGCCTGACTAATTGCCTGCCTAATTTATTTACCTACCTAATTGCCTGCCTGTCTAATTAACTGCCTAATTGCTTGCCTACCTAATTGCGTACCTAATTGCCAGACTGTTTAATTGACTGCCTAATTTCCTGCCTAATTGCCTCCCTTATTACATGCCAAATTGCCTGCCTGCCTAATTAACTTCTTAATTGCATGCCTAATTGCCTGCCTGCCTAATTGCCTGCCTTATTGCCTGCCTAATTTCCTGCCTAATTGCCTGCCTAATTGCCTGCCTTATTACCTGTCAAATTGCCTGCTTGCCTAATTAACTGCTTAATTGCCTGCCTAATTGCCTGCCTAATTACATTTTTTATTGCCTGCCTTATTGCGGGCCTAATTAACTGTTTTATTGCCTGCCTATCTATCTAACTAATTGCTTGCCTAATTACCTGCATAATTGCCTGCCTAATTAACTACCTAATTGCCTGCCTATTTGCTTGCCTAATTAACTGCCTAATTGCCTGCCTTATTGCCTGCCTAATTATCTGCTTAATTATCTGCTCAATTGCCTGCCTACTTGCCTGCCTAATTGCCTGCCTAATTGCCTGCTTAATTGCTTACCTTAAGGCCTGCCTAATTACCTGCCAAATTGCTTGCCTGCCTAATTAACTGCTTAATTGCCTGCTTTTTTACCTGCCTGCCTAATTGCCTAGCTGCCTAATTGCTTGCTAATTAACTGCCTAATTGCCTGCATAATTGTCTGCCTAATTGCCTGCCTTATTGCTTGCCTAATAAACTACCTAATGGCCTGCCCAATTGCCTGCGTAATAAATTGCCTAATTGCCTGCCTAATTGCCTGCCTAATTAACAGCCTAATTGGCTGCCTAATGGCCTGCTAATGGCCTGCCTAATTACCTGCCAAATTGCCTGCTTGCCTAATTAACTGCTTAATTGCCTGCCTAATTGCCTGCCTTCTTAATTGCCTTCCTTATTGCGGGCCTCATTAACTGCCTAATTGCCTGCTTAATTATCTGCCTTAGTTCTTGCCTAATTGCTTGCCTAATTATCTGCCTAATTGCCTGCCTAATTAACTGCCTAATTGCCTGCCTAATTGATTGCCTAATTAACTGTCTTATTGCCTGCCTAATTGTTTGCTCTATTGCCTGCCTAATTGCCTGCCATATTAACTGCCTAATTGCCTGCCTTTTTGCCTGCATAATTGCCTGCCTAATTAACTGCCTAAAGGTATGCTAATTGCCTGCCTAATTGCCTGCCTAATTGTCTCCCTAATTACCTGCCAAATTGCCTGCCTGCCTAATTTATTGCTTAATTGCATGCATAATTGCCTGCCTGCCTAATTGCTTCCCTAGTTTACTGCCTAATTGCCTGCCTACTTAACTGCCTAATTGCCTGCTTAATTAACTGCCTAATTGCCTGCCTAATTGCCTTCTTAATAAACTACCTATTTGCCTGCCTAATTAACTGCCTAATTGCCTGCCTTATTGCCTGCCTAATTAACTGCCTAATTGCCTGCCTAATTGCCTGCCTAGCTGCCTGCCTAATAGCCTGCCTACCTGGTTAATTGCCTGCTTAATTGCCTTCCTAATTGCCTGCCTTATTAACTGTCTAATTGCCTGCTTAATTAACTGGCTATTATCCTTCCTAATTGCCTGCCTAATTGACTGCCTATTTGCCTGCCTATAAGCCTGTCTTATTTACTGCTTAATTGCCTGCCTAATTAACTGTTTAATTGCCTTCCTAATTAACTGCCTGATTGCCTGCCTCATTGCCTGCCTAATTGCCTGCCTAACTAACTGCCTAATTGCCTTCCTAATTGCTTGCCTAATTAACTGCCTAATTGCTTGCTTAATTGCCTGCCTAATTGCGGGCCTAATTAACTGCCTTATAGCCTGCCTAACTATCTGCCTAATTGCCTGCCTAATTAACTGCCTTATTCCCTTCTTAATTGCCTGCCTTAATTAACTGCTTAATTGCCTGCCAAATTAACTGCCTAACTGCCTGCTTCATTGCCTGCCTAATTAACTGCCTAATTGCCTGCCTAATTACTGCTTAATTGCCTATCTAATTACAAGCCTGCCTAATTGCCTGTCTGCCTAATTGCTTGCCTAATTAACTGCCTAATTGCCTACCTTATTGCCTGCCTAATTGTCTGCCTAACTGCTTGCCTAATAAACTACCTAATTGCCAGCCTAATTGCTTGCCTAATTAACTGCCTAATTGCCTACCTAATTAACTGCCTTATTGCTGCCTTATTACCTGCCTACCTTAATAACCTGCTTAATTGCCTGCCTAATTGCGGGCCTAATTAACTGACTTATTGCCTGCCTAACTATCTGCCTAATTGGCTGCCTAATTAACTGCCAAATAGCCTGCCTAATTGCTTGCCTAATTAACTGCCTAATTGCCTGACTAATTGCCTGATTATTGCCTGCCTAATTAACTGCCTAATTGTATGCCTATTTAACTGCCTAATTAACTGCTTTATCGCCTGCCTAATTATCTGCCTAATTGCTTGCCTAATTTCTTACCCAATAGCCTGCTAATTATCTGTCTAATTGCCTGCCCAATTAACTACCTAATTGCCTGCCTCATTGCCTGCCTAATTGCCTGCCTAATTAACTGCTTAATTGCCTGCCTAATTGCCTGCCTAATTGCCTGCTTAATTGCTTACCTTATTGCCTGCCTAGTTACCTGCCTAATTGCCTGCCTACCTATTTAACTGCTTAATTGCCTGCCTAATTACCTGCCTGCCCAATTGCCTGCCTACCCATTTGCTTGCCTAATTAACTGCCTAATTGCCTGCTCAATTGCCTGCCTAATTTTCTGCCTAATTGCCTGCCTTATTGCTTGCCTAATAAACTACCTAATTGCCTACCAATTGCCTGCCTAATAATCTGTCTAATTGGCTGCCCAATTAACTACCCAATTGCCTGCCTTATTACATGCCAAATTGCCTGCCTAATTAACTTCTTAATTGCCTGCCTAATTGCCTGCCTTCCTAATTGCCTGCCTAATTGCTTGCCTAATTACCTT
Organism: Bacillus rossius redtenbacheri; assembly: GCF_032445375.1. Lineage (NCBI taxonomy): Eukaryota > Metazoa > Arthropoda > Insecta > Phasmatodea > Bacillidae > Bacillus > Bacillus rossius. The sequence goes on from NW_026962316.1 coordinate 30,116, forward strand.
CTTAATTGCCTGCCTAATTGCTTGCCTTATAAACTGCCTAATGGCCTGCCTACTTAACTGCCTAATTGACTGCCTTATTGACTGCCTAATTAACTTTCTAAATGCCTACCTAATTGCCTGCCAAATTGCCTGTCAATTGCCTGCCTTTTTGCCTTCCTTATTAACTGCCTAATTGCCTACCCTGCCTAATTGCCTGCATGCCTAATTGCCTGCCTGCCTAATTGCCTGCCTAATTGTTTGCTTAATTAACTGTTTAATTGCAAAATCCATATAACTGCCTAAATAGCTGCCTAATTGCCTGTCTCATTGCCTGCCTAATTGCCTGCAAAGTTACCTGCCAAATTGCCTGCCTGCTTAATTAACTGCTTAATTGTCTGCCTAATTGCCTGCCTAAGTGCCTTCCTGCCTAATTGCTTGCCTAATTAACTGCCTAATTGCATGCTTAATTGCCTGCTTAACTGCCTGCTTAATTGCCTGCCTAATTAGCTGCGTAATTGCTTGCCTAATTTACTGCCTTATTGCCTGCCTAATTGCCTGCATAATCATCTGTCTAATTGCCTGCCTAATTAACTGCCTTATTCCTTGCTTAATTGCCTGCCTAATTAACTGCCTTATTGCCTTCCTAATTAACTGCCTAATTGCCTGCCTCACTGCCTGCCTTGTTAACTGCCTAATTGCCTGCCTAATTGCCTGGCTAATTGGTTGCCTGCCTATTTGCCTGCCTAATTGCCTGCCAAATTTCCTGCCTAATTATCTGCCTAATTAACTGCCTAATTGCCTGCCTAATTGGCTGTCAATATGCCTGTATTGCCTGCCTTATTGCCTTCCTAATTGCCTGCCTTACTAACTGCCTTATTGCCTGCCTAATTGCCTACCCAACTGCCTACATAATTGCCTGACTTATTAACTGCCTAATTGCCTGCCTATTTGCCTGCTTAATTAACTGCCTAATTGCCTGCCTAATTGCCTGCCTAATTGCCTGCCTGCCTAATTGCTTGCCTAATTAACTGCCTAATTGCCTTCCTAATTAACTGCCTAATAGCCTGCCTCATTGCCTGCCTAATTAACTGCCTAATTGCCTGCTTAATTGCCTCCCTTATTATCTGCCTGCCTAATTGCTTGCCTAATTAACTGCCTTATTGCCTGCCGAATTGCCTCTGCCTAATTGCCTGCCTAATAAACTGCATTATTGCCTGCCTAATTGCCTGCCTAATTACCTCCTGAATTACCTTTCTTATTGCCTGCCTAATTATCTGCCTATTTGCCTGCCTAATTACCTGCCTAAATGCCTGCCATATTGCTTGATTAACTAATTGACTGCATAATTGCCTGCCTAATTGACTGCCTAATTGCCTGCCTAATTGCCTGCCAAATTTTCTGCCTAATTGCCTGCTTAATTATCTGTCTAATTGCCTGCCTAATTTCCTGCCTAATTGCCTGCCTAATTACCTGCTAAATTGCCTGCCTGCCTAATTAACTGCTTAATTGCCTGCCTTATTAACTGCCTTATTAACTGCTTCATTGCCTGCTAATTAAATGCCTAATTGCCTGCCTAATTATCTGCCTAATTTCCTGCCTAATTGCCTGCCTAATGCCTGCCTAATTACCTGCTAAATTGCCTGCCTAATCAACTGCTTAATTGCCTGCCTAATTAACTGCCTAATTAACTGATTTATTGCCTGCTAATTAAATGCCTAATTGCCTGCCTAATTAAATGCCTAATTGCCTGCCTAATTATCTGCCTATTTGCATGCCTAATTAACTGCCTAATTGCCTGCCTTATTGCCTGCATGCCGAATTGCCTGCCTATCTAATTGCCTGCCTTATTACCTGCTTAATTGCCTGCTTGCCTAATTAACTGCTCAATTGCCTGCCTAATTGCCTGCCTGCCTAATTACATTATTAATTGCCTGCCTTATTGCGGGCCTAATTAACTGCTTCATTGCCTGCCTATTTATCTAACTAATTGCTTGCCTAATTACCTGCATAATTGTCTGCCTAATTAACTACCTAATTGCCTGCCTAATTGCCTGCCTATTTGCTTGACTAATTAACTACCTAATTGCCTGCCTTATTGCCTGCCTAATTATGGGCTTAATTATCTGCTTAATTGCCTACCTAATTGCCTACCTAATTGCCTGCTTAATTGCTTTCCTTATTGCCTGCCTAGTTACCTGCCAAATTGCTTGCCTACCTAATTAACTGCTTAATTGCCTGCCTAATTACCTGCCTGCCTAATTGCCTGCCTACCTAATTGCTTGCCTAATTAACTGCCTAATTTCCTGGTTAATTGCCTGCCTAATTTTCTGCCTAATTGCCTGCCTTATTGCTTGCCAAATAAACTACCTATTTGCCTGCTTAATCGCCTGCCTAATTACCTGCCTAATTGCCTGCCTACCTAATTGCTTGCCTAATTAACTGCCTAATTTCCTGCTTAATTGCCTGCCTAATTTTCTGCCTAATTGCCTGCCTTATTGCTTGCCAAATAAACTACCTATTTGCCTGCCTAATTGTCTGCCTAATTAATTGCCTAATTGCCTGCTTATTTAACTGCCTAATTACCTGCATAATTGCCTGCCTTATTGCCTGCCTAATTGCCTGCCTAATTGCCTGCCTAATTGCCTGCTTAATTGCTTACCTTATTGCCTGCCTAGTTACCTGCCAAATTGCTTGCCTACCTAATTAACTGCTTAATTGCCTGCCTAATTACCTGCCTGCCTAATTGCCTGCCTACCTAATTGCTTGCCTAATTAACTGCCTAATTTCCTGCTTAATTGCCTGCATAATTGCCTGACTAATTACCTTGCTGCCTAATTGTCTGCCTGTCTAATTGTCTGCTTAATAGCCTGACTAATTGCCTGCCTAATTTATTTACCTGCCTAATTGCCTGCCTGTCTAATTAACTGCCTAATTGCCTGCCTACCCAATTGCGTACCTAATTGCCTGACTGTTTAATTGACTGCCTAATTGTCTGCCTAATTGCCTGCCTAATTGCCTGCCTTATTACATGCCAAATTGCCTGCCTGCCTAATTAACTCCTTAATTGCCTGCCTAATTGCCTGCCTAATTGCCTGCCTAATTGCCTGCCTAATTGCCTTCCTAATTGCCTGCATTTCTAGTTGCCTGCCTAATTGCTTGCCTAATAACCTGCCTAATTGCCTGCCTTCCTAATAGCCTGCCTAATTGCTTGCCTAATAACCTGCTAAATTGTTTGCCTAATTTTCTGCCTAATTGCTTGCCTAATTAACTGCCTAATGGCATGCATAATTAATTGCCTAATTGACTGCCTAATTAACTGTTTATATGCCTGCCTAATTGCCTGCCTAATTGCCTGCCTTTTAGCCTTCCTTATTAACTGATTAATTGCCTACCTGCCTAATTGCCTGCCTAAATGCCTGCTTAATAAACTGCCTAATTGCCTGCCTAATTAGCTGCGTAATTGCTTGCCTAATTAACTGCCTTATTGCCTGCCTAATTGCCTACGTAATCATCTGCCTAAGTGCCTGCCTAATTAACTGCCTTATTCCCTGCTTAATTGCCTGCCTAATTTACTGCCTAATTGACTGCCTAATTGCTTGTCTAATTGCCTGCTTAATTGCCTTTCTAATTGCCTGCTTTATTGTCTGCCTTATTGTCTGCCAAATTCCCTGCCTGCCTCATTAACTGCCTAATTGCCTGACTGCCTAATTGCCTGCCTACCTAATTGCGTGCCTAATTGCCTGCCTGTTTAATTGAGTGCCTAATTGTCTGCCTACCTTATTGCGTGCCTAATTGCCTACCTGCCTAATTGCCTGCTTAATAAACTGCCTAATTGCAAGGTCCAATTAACTGCCTTAATAGCTGCCTAATTGCCTGCCTAATTGCCTGCCTTATTGCCTGCTTAATTATCTGCTTATTTGCATGCCTAATTAACTGCCTAATTGCCTGCATGCCAAATTGCCTGCCTATCTAATTGCCTGCCTAATTACCTGTCAAATTGCTGCTTGCCTAATTAACTGCTTAATTGCCTGCCTAATTGCGGGCCTAATTAACTGCCTAATTGCGGGCCTAATTAACTGCCTAATTTCCTGCCTAATTGCCTGCCTAATGCCTGCCTAATTACCTGCTAAATTGCCTGCCTAATCAACTGCTTAATTGCCTGCCTAATTAACTGCCTAATTAACTGATTTATTGCCTGCTAATTAAATGCCTAATTGCCTCCCTAATTACCTGCCTAATTGCCTGCCTAATTATCTGCCTATTTGCATGCCTAATTAACTGCCTAATTGCCTGCCTTATTGCCTGCATGCCAAATTGCCTGCCTATCTAATTGCCTACCTTATTACCTGCCCAATTGCCTGCTTGCCTAATTAACTGCTTAATTGCCTGCCTAATTGCCTGCCTGCCTAATTACATTATTAATTGCCTGCCTTATTGCGGGCCTAATTAACTGCTTCATTGCCTGCCTATTTATCTAACTAATTGCTTGCCTAATTACCTGCATAATTGCCTGCCTAATTAACTACCTAATTGCCTGCCTAATTGCCTGCCTATTTGCTTGACTAATTAACTACCTAATTGCCTGCCTTATTGCCTGCCTGATTATGTGCTTAATTATCTGCTTAATTGCCTGCCTAATTTCCTGCTTAATTGCTTTCCTTATTGCCTGCATTATTACCTGCCAAATTGCATGCCTGCCTAATTAACTGCTTAATTGCCTCCCTTATTATCTGCCTGCCTAATTGCCTGCCTGCCTAATTGCTTGCCTAATTAATTGCCTAATTGCCTGCTTAATTGCTTGCATAATTGCCTGCCTAATTGCCTGGCTAATTAGTTGCCTGCCTATTTGCCTGCCTTATTGCCTGCCAAATTTCCTGCCTAATCATATGCCTAATTAACTTCCTAATTGCCTGCCTAATTGGCTGTCAATATGCCTGCCTATTTGCCTGCCTTATTGCCTTCCTAATTGCCTGCCTAATTGCCTGCCTAATTAACTGCCTTATTGCATGCCTAACTGCCTACCCAACTGCCTACCTAATTGCCTGACTTATTAACTGCCTAATTGCCTGCCTATTTGCCTGCTTAATTGCCTGTCTAATTAACTGCCTTATTGCCTGCCCAATTGCCTGCTTAATTGCCTACCGAATTGCCTGCCAAATTGCCTACCTGTCTAAATGCCTGCTTAATTGCCTGACTTATTGCCTGCCTAATTGCTTACCCAATCAACTGCCTTATTGCCTGCCTAATTACCTGCTAAATTGCCTGCCTGCCTAATTAACTGCTTAATTGCCTGCCTAATTAACTGCCTAATTAACTGCTTTATTACCTGCTAATTAAATGACTAATTGCCTACCTAATTATCTGCCTAATTGCATGCCAAATTTCCAGCCCACTTGCCTGCCTAATTATCTGCCTAATTGCCTGCCTCATTGCCTGCCTAATTGCCTGCCTAATTAACTGCCTAATTGCCTGCTTCATTGCCTGCCTAATTGCCTGCCTAATTAACTGCCTAATTGCTTGCCTAATTGCCTGCATTATTGCCTGCCAATATTTCTGCCTATCTAATTGCCTGCTTAATTGCCTGCCTAATTGCCTGACTAATTACCTACCTGCCTAATTGTCTGCCTGTCTAATTGCCTGCTTAATAGCTTGACTAATTGCTTGCCTTATTTATTTACCTGCTTAATTGACTGCCTGTCTTATTAACTGCCTAATTGCCTGCCTACCTAATTGCGTGCCTAATTGCCTGACTGTGTAATTGACTGCCTAATTGCCTGCCTAATTGCGTGCCTAATTGCCTGCCTTATTACATGCCAAATTGCCTGCCTGCTTTATTTACTTCTTAATTGCCTGCCTAATTGCCTGCCTGCCTAATTGCCTGCCTGCCTAATTGCCTGCCTGCCTAATTGCCTGTCTACCTAATTGCCTGCATAATTGCTTGCCTAATAACCTGCCTATTTGCCTGCCTAATTTCCTGCCTAATTGCTTGCCTAATTAACTGCATAAAGGCATGCCATATTGCTTGATTGCCTAATTACCTGCCTAATTGCCTGCCTAATTGCCTGCCTGACTAACTGCCTATTTGTCTGCCTAATTAATTGCCTAATTGCCTGCCTTATTGCCTGCCTGCCAAATTGCCTGCCTATCTAATTGCCTGCTTAATTGCCTGCCTAATTGCCTGACTAATTACCTACCTGCCTAATTGTCTCCCTGTCTAATTGCCTGCTTAATAGCCTGACTAATATCCTGCCTAATTTATTTACCTGCCTAATTGCCTGCCTGTCTAATCAACTGCCTAATTGCCTGCCTACCTAATTGCGTGACTAATTACCTGACTGTTTAATTGACTGCCTAATTGCTTGCCTAATAGCCTAACTAATTGACTGCCTAATTGACTGCCTAATTAACTGTCTAAATGCCTACCTAATTGCCTGCCTAATTGCCTGACTAATTGCCTGCCTTTTTGCCTTCCTTATTAACTGCCTAATTGTCTACCTGCCTAATTGCCTGCCTGCCTAATTGCCTGCCTGCCTAATTGCCTGCCTAATTGCCTGCCTAATTGCCTGCCTAATTAACTGCCTAATTGCCTGCCTAATTAACTGCCTAATTGCCTGCCTATTTAACTGCCTTATTGCCTGCTTCAAGGCCTGCCTAATTGCCTGCCTAATTAACTGCTTATTGCTTGCCTAATTGCCTGCATTATTGCCTGCCTGCCAAATTGCCTGCCTATCTTATTGCCTGCTTAATTTCCTGCCTAATTGCCTGACTAATTACCTACCTGCCTAATTGTCTGCCTGTCTAATTGCCTGCTTAATAGCCTGACTAATTGCCTGCCTAATTTATTTACCTGCCTAATTGTCTGCCTGTCTAAAATACTGCCTAATTGCCTGCCTACCTAATTGCGTGCCTAATTGCCTGACTGTTTAATTGACTGCCTAATTGCCTGCCTAAATGCCTGCCTAATTGCCTGCATTATTACATGCCAAATTGCCTGTCTTATTTACTTCTTAATTGCCTGCCTCATTGCCTGCCTAATTAACTGCCTAATTGCCTGCCTAATTGCCTGCTTAATTGCCTGTCTAATTAACTGCCTTATTGCCTGCCCAATTGCCTGCTTAATTGCCTACCGAATCGCCTGCCAAATTGCCTACCTGTCTAAATGCCTGCTTATTGCCTGACTTATTGCCTGCCTAATTGCATACCTGCCTAATTGCTTGCCTAATTAACTGCCTAATTGCATGCCTAATTGCCTGCGTAATCATCTGCCTAATTGCCTGCCTAATTAACTGCCTTATTCCCTGCTTAATGCCTGCCGAATTAACTGCCTAATTGCCTGCCTAATTAACTGCCTAATTGCTTGCCTGACTGCCTGCCTAATTAACTGCCTAATTGTCTGCCTAATTGCCTGGCTAATTGGTTGCCTGCCTATTTGCCTGCCTTATTTCCTGCCAAATTTCCTGCCTAAATATCTGCCTAATTAACTGCCTGCTTGCCTGCCCAATTGGCTGTCAATATGCCTGCTTAATTGCCTGCCTAATTAGCTGCGAAATTACTTGCCTAATTTACTGCCTTATTGCCTGCCTAATTGCCTGCGTAATCATCTGCCTAATTGCCTGCCTAATCAACTGCCTTATTCCCTGCTTAATTGCCTGCCGAATTAACTGCCTAATTGCCTGCCTAATTAACTGCCTAATTGCTTGCTTCATTGCCTGCCTAATTAACTGCCTAATTGCCTGCCTAATTGCCTGGCTAATTGGTTGCCTGCCTTATTGCCTTCCTAATTGCCTGTCTAATTGCCTGCCTAATTAACTGCCTTATTGCCTGCCTAATATCCTACCCAACTACCTAACTAACTGCCTGACTTATTAACTGCCTAATTGCCTGCCTATTTGCCTGCTTAATTGCCTGTCTAATTAACTGCCTTATTGCCTGCCCAATTTCCTGCTTAATTGCCTACCGAATCGCCTGCCAAATTGCCTACCTGTCTAAATGCCTGCTTATTGCCTGACTTATTGCCTGCCTTATTGCATACCTGCCTAATTGCATGCCTGCCTAATTACCTGCCTGCCTAATTGCCTGCCTGCCTAATCACCTGCTTAATTTACTGCCTAATTGCCTGCAAATAGCCTTCCTAATTAACTGCTTAATTGCCTGCCTAATTGCCTGCCTAATTTCCTGCTTAATTGCTTACCTTATTGCCTGCCTAATTACCTGCCAAATTGCTTGCCTGCCTAATTAACTACTTAATTGCCTCCCTAATTACCTGCCTGCCTAATTATCTGCCAAATTGCTTGCGTGCCTAATTAACTGCTTAATTGCCTCCCTAATTACCTGCCTATTTGCCTGCCTAATTGCTTGCCTAATTAACTGCCTAATTGCCTGCTTAATTGCCTGCCTAATACCTGCCTAAATGCCTGCCATATTGCTTGATTGCCTAATTGCCTGCCTAATTGTCAGCTTAATTAACTGCCTAACTGCCTGCTTATTTGCCTGCCTAATTTTCTGCCTTATTAACTGCCTAATTGCCTGCCTAATTATTTGCCTAATTGACATCCTAATTGCTTGTTTAATTGCCTGCTTAATTGCCTTCCTAATTGCCTGCCTTATTGACTGCCTTATTGCCTGCCAAATTCCCTCCATGCCTAATTATGTGCCTAGTTGTCTGCCTACCTAATTACATGCCTAATTGCCTGCCTGCTTTATTGACTGCCTAATTGCTTGCCCAATTAACTGCCTTATTGCCTGCCTAATTGCCTGCCTTATTGCCTGCCAAATTGCCTGCGTAATCATCTGCCTAATTGCCTGCCTAATCAACTGCCTTATTCCCTGCTTAATTGCCTGCCGAATTAACTGCCTAATTGCCTGCCTAATTAACTGCCTAATTGCTTGCTTCATTGCCTGCCTAATTAACTGCCTAATTGCCTGCCTAATTGCCTGGCTAATTGGTTGCCTGCCTTATTGCCTTCCTAATTGCCTGTCTAATTGCCTGCCTAATTAACTGCCTTATTGCCTGCCTAATATCCTACCCAACTGCCTAACTAACTGCCTGACTTATTAACTGCCTAATTGCCTCCCTTTTGCCTGCTTAATTGCCTGTCTAATTAACTGCCTTATTGCCTGCCCAATTTCCTGCTTAATTGCCTACCGAATCGCCTGCCAAATTTCCTGCCTATCTAATTGCCTGCTTAATTGCCTGACTAATTGCCTGACTAACAACCTACCTGCCTAATTGTCTGCCTGTCTAATTGCCTGCTCAATAGCCTGACTAATTGCCTGCCTAATTTATTTACCTTCCTAATTGCCTGCCTGTCTAATAAACTGCCTAATTGCCTGCCTACCTAATTGTGTGCCTAATTACCTGACTGTTTAATTGACTGCCTAATTGCTTGCCTAATAGCCTAACTAATTGCCTGCCTAATTGATGCCTAATTTCCTGCCTGATTGCCTGCCTGCCTTATTGCCTGCCTAATTCTCTGCCTAATTGATTGCCTAATTACCTGCATAATTAACTGCCTAATTGCCTGCCCTATAAACTGCCTAATTGCCTGCCTAATTGCCAGCTAATTGCCTGCCTAATTGCCTGCCTTATTACATGCCAAATTGCCTGCCTAATTAACTTCTTAATTGCCTGCCTAATTGCCTGCCTTCCTAATTGCCTGCCTAATTGCTTGCCTAATTACCTTCTTAATTGCCTGCCTAATTGCTTGCCTTATTAACTGCCTAATGGCCTGCCTACTTAACTGCCTAATTGACTGCCTTATTGACTGCCTAATTAACTTTCTAAATGCCTACCTAATTGCCTGCCAAATTGCCTGTCAATTGCCTGCCTTTTTGCCTTCCTTATTAACTGCCTAATTGCCTACCTGCCTAATTGCCTGCATGCCTAATTGCCTGCCTGCCTAATTGCCTGCCTAATTGTTTGCTTAATTAACTGTTTAATTGCAAAATCCATATAACTGCCTAAATAGCTGCCTAATTGCCTGTCTCATTGCCTGCCTAATTGCCTGCAAAGTTACCTGCCAAATTGCCTGCCTGCTTAATTAACTGCTTAATTGTCTGCCTAATTGCCTGCCTAAGTGCCTTCCTGCCTAATTGCTTGCCTAATTAACTGCCTAATTGCATGCTTAATTGCCTGCTTAATTGCCTGCTTAATTGCCTGCCTAATTAGCTGCGTAATTGCTTGCCTGATTTACTGCCTTATTGCCTGCCTAATTGCCTGCGTAATCATCTGTCTAATTGCCTGCCTAATTAACTTACTAACTGCCTTATTGCCTGCCTAATTGCCTACCCAACTGCCTACATAATTGCCTGACTTATTAACTGCCTAATTGCCTGCCTATTTTCCTGCTTAATTAACTGCCTAATTTACTGCCTTATTGCCTGCCTAATTGCCTGCGTAATCATCTGTCTAATTGCCTGCCTAATTAACTTACTAACTGCCTTATTGCCTGCCTAATTGCCTACCCAACTGCCTACATAATTGCCTGACTTATTAACTGCCTAATTGCCTGCCTATTTGCCTGCTTAATTAACTGCCTAATTGCCTGCATAATTGCCTGCCTAATTGCCTGCCTGCCTAATTGCTTGCCTAATTAACTGCCTAATTGCCTTCCTAATTAACTGCCTAATAGCCTGCCTCATTGCCTGCCTAATTAACTGCCTAATTGCCTGCTTAATTGCCTCCCTTATTATCTGCCTGCCTAATTGCTTGCCTAATTAACTGCCCTATTGCCTGCCGAATTGCCTGCCTAATTGCCTGCCTAATAAACTGCATTATTGCCTGCCTAATTGCCTGCCTAATTACCTCCTGAATTACCTTTCTTATTGCCTGCCTAATTATCTGCCTATTTGCCTGCCTAATTACCTGCCTAAATGCCTGCCATATTGCTTGATTAACTAATTGACTGCATAATTGCCTGCCTAATTGACTGCCTAATTGCCCGCCTAATTGCCTGCCAAATTTTCTGCCTAATTGCCTGCTTAATTATCTGCCTAATTGCCTGCCTAATTTCCTGCCTAATTGTCTGCCTAATTACCTGCTAAATTGCCTGCCTGCCTAATTAACTGCTTAATTGCCTGCCTTATTAACTGCCTTATTAACTGCTTCATTGCCTGCTAATTAAATGCCTAATTGCCTGCCTAATTAAATGCCTAATTGCCTGCCTAATTATCTGCCTATTTGCATGCCTAATTAACTGCCTAATTGCCTGCCTTATTGCCTGCATGCCAAATTGCCTGCCTATCTAATTGCCTGCCTTATTACCTGCCCAATTGCCTGCTTGCCTAATTAACTGCTTAATTGCCTGCCTAATTGCCTGCCTGTCTAATTACATTATTAATTGCCTGCCTTATTGCGGGCCTAATTAACTGCTTCATTGCCTGCCTATTTATCTAACTAATTGCTTGCCTAATTACCTGCATAATTGCCTGCCTAATTAACTACCTAATTGCCTGCCTATTTGCTTGACTAATTAACTACCTAATTGCCTGCCTTATTGCCTGCCTAATTATGTGCTTAATTATCTGCTTAATTGCCTGCCTAATTGCCTGCCTAATTGCCTGCTTAATTGCTTTCCTTATTGCCTGCCTTATTACCTGCCAAATTGCATGCCTGCCTAATTAACTGCTTAATTGCCTCCCTTATTATCTGCCTGCCTAATTGCTTGCCTAATTAATTGCCTAATTGCCTGCTTAATTGCCTGCCTAATTGCCTGCCTAATTGCCTGGCTAATTAGTTGCCTGCCTATTTGCCTGCCTTATTGCCTGCCACATTTCCTGCCTAATCATCTGCCTAATTAACTTCCTAATTGCCTGCCTAATTGGCTGTCAATATGCCTGCCTATTTGCCTGCCTTATTGCCTTCCTAATTGCCTGCCTAATTGCCTGCCTAATTAACTGCCTTATTGCCTGCCTAACTGCCTACCCAACTGCCTACCTAATTGCCTGACTTATTAACTGCCTAATTGCCTGCCTATTTGCCTGCTTAATTGCCTGTCTAATTAACTGCCTTATTGCCTGCCCAATTGCCTGCTTAATTGCCTACCGAATGGCCTGCCAAATTGCCTACCTGTCTAAATGCCTGCTTAATTGCCTGACTTATTGCCTGCCTTATTAAATGCCTAATTGCCTGCCTAATTACCTGCTAAATTGCCTGCCTGGCTTATAAACTGCTTAATTGCCTGCCTAATTAACTGCCTAATTAACTGCTTTATTGCCTGCTAATTAAATGTCTAATTGCCTGCCTAAGTAAATGCCTAATTGCCTTCTTAATTACTGCCTAACTGCCTGCCTATTTGCCTGCCTAATTTACTGCCTAATTAAATGCCTAATTGCCTGCCTAAGTAAATGCCTAATTGCCTTCTTAATTACTGCCTAACTGCCTGCCTATTTGCTTGCCTAATTGCCTGCCTAATTACCTGCTAAATTGCCTGCCTGCCTAATGAACTGCCTAATTGCCTGTCTAATTACCTACCTACCTAATTGCCTGCCTCATTGCCTGCCAAATTACCTGCCAAATTGCCTGCCTGCCTAATTAACTGCTTTATTGCCTGTCTAATTGCCTGCGTAATCATCTGCCTAATTGCCTGCCTAATTAACTGCCTAATTGCCTGCCTAATTAGCTGATTTATTGCCTGCTAATTAAATGCCTAATTGCCTGCCTAATTATCTGCCTAATTTCCTGCCTTATTGCCTGCCTAATTGCCTTCTAAATTGCCCGCCTAATTAACTGCTTAATTGCCTGCCTAATTAACTGCCTAATTAACTGCTTTATTGCCTGCTAATTAAATGCCTAATTATCTGCCTAATTGCATGCCTAATTGCCAGCCCACTTGCCTGCCGAATTATCTGCCTAATTGCCTGCCTCATTGCCTGCCTAATTGCCTGCCTAATTAACTGCCTAATTGCCTGCTTCATTGCCTGCCTAATTGCCTGCCTAATTAACTGCCTAATTGCTTGCCTAATTGCCTGCATTATTGCCTGCCAATATGCCTGCCTATCTAATTGCCTGCTTAATTGCCTGCCTAATTGCCTGACTAATTACCTACCTGCGTAATTGTCTGCCTGTCTAATTGCCTGCTTAATAGCTTGACTAATTACTTGCCTTATTTATTTACCTGCTTAATTGACTGCCTGTCTAATTAACTGCCTAATTGCCTGCCTACCTAATTGCGTGCCTAATTGCCTGACTGTGTAATTGACTGCCTAATTGCCTGCCAAATTGCCTGCCTAATTGCGTGCCTAATTGCCTGCCTTATTACATGCCAAATTGCCTGCCTGCTTAATTTACTTCTTAATTTCCTGCCTAATTGCCTGCCTGCCTAATTGCCTGCCTACCTAATTGCCTGCCTAATTGCTTGCCTAATAACCTGCCTAATTGCCTGCCTAATTTCCTGCCTAATTGCTTGCCTAATTAACTGCCTAATGGCATGCCATATTGCTTGATTGCCTAATTACCTGCCTAATTGCCTGCCTAATTGCCTGCCTGACTAACTGCCTATTTGTCTGCCTAATTGCTTGCCTAATTGCCTGCCTTATTGCCTGCCTGCCAAATTGCCTGCCTATCTAATTGCCTGCTTAATTGCCTGCCTAATTGCCTGACTAATTACCTACCTGCCTAATTGTCTGCCTGTCTAATTGCCTGCTTAATAGCCTGACTAATATCCTGCCTAATTTATTTACCTGCCTAATTGCCTGCCTGTCTAATCAACTGCCTAATTGCCTGCCTACCTAATTGCGTGCCTAATTACCTGACTGTTTAATTGACTGCCTAATTGCTTGCCTAATAGCCTAACTAATTGCCTGCCTAATTGATGCCTAATTTCCTGCCTGATTGCCTGCCTTATTCTCTGCCTAATTATCTGCCTTATTGCCTGCCTAATTGCCTGCCTAATTGCCTGCCTTATTCTCTGCCGAATTATCTGCCTATTTGCCTGCCTAATTAACTGCCTAATTGCCTGCCATATTTCTTGATTGCCTAATTACCTGCCGAAGTGCCTGCCTTATTGCCTGCCTAATTGCCTGCCTGACTAACTGCCTATTTGTCTGCCTAATTGCCTGCCAAATTGCCTTCCTATCCAATTGCCTGCCTGCCAAATTGCCTGCCTATCTAATTGCCTGCTTAATTGCCTGACTAATTGCCTGACTAACAACCTACCTGCCTAATTGTCTGCCTGTCTAATTGCCTGCTTAATAGCCTGACTAATTGCCTGCCTAATTTATTTACCTGCCTAATTGCCTGCCTGTCTAATAAACTGCCTAATTGCCTGCCTACCTAATTGCGTGCCTAATTACCTGACTGTTTAATTGACTGCCTAATTGCTTGCCTAATAGCCTAACTAATTGCCTGCCTAATTGATGCCTAATTTCCTGCCTGATTGCCTGCCTGCCTTATTGCCTGCCTAATTCTCTGCCTAATTGATTGCCTAATTACCTGCATAATTAACTGCCTAATTGCCTGCCCTATAAACTGCCTAATTGCCTGCCTAATTGCCAGCTAATTGCCTGCCTAATTGCCTGCCTTATTACATGCCAAATTGCCTGCCTAATTAACTTCTTAATTGCCTGCCTAATTGCCTGCCTTCCTAATTGCCTGCCTAATTGCTTGCCTAATTACCTTCTTAATTGCCTGCCTAATTGCTTGCCTTATTAACTGCCTAATGGCCTGCCTACTTAACTGCCTAATTGACTGCCTTATTGACTGCCTAATTAACTTTCTAAATGCCTACCTAATTGCCTGCCAAATTGCCTGTCAATTGCCTGCCTTTTTGCCTTCCTTATTAACTGCCTAATTGCCTACCTGCCTAATTGCCTGCATGCCTAATTGCCTGCCTGCCTAATTGCCTGCCTAATTGTTTGCTTAATTAACTGTTTAATTGCAAAATCCATATAACTGCCTAAATAGCTGCCTAATTGCCTGTCTCATTGCCTGCCTAATTGCCTGCAAAGTTACCTGCCAAATTGCCTGCCTGCTTAATTAACTGCTTAATTGTCTGCCTAATTGCCTGCCTAAGTGCCTTCCTGCCTAATTGCTTGCCTAATTAACTGCCTAATTGCATGCTTAATTGCCTGCTTAATTGCCTGCTTAATTGCCTGCCTAATTAGCTGCGTAATTGCTTGCCTGATTTACTGCCTTATTGCCTGCCTAATTGCCTGCGTAATCATCTGTCTAATTGCCTGCCTAATTAACTTACTAACTGCCTTATTGCCTGCCTAATTGCCTACCCAACTGCCTACATAATTGCCTGACTTATTAACTGCCTAATTGCCTGCCTATTTTCCTGCTTAATTAGCTGCCTAATTTACTGCCTTATTGCCTGCCTAATTGCCTGCGTAATCATCTGTCTAATTGCCTGCCTAATTAACTTACTAACTGCCTTATTGCCTGCCTAATTGCCTACCCAACTGCCTACATAATTGCCTGACTTATTAACTGCCTAATTGCCTGCCTATTTGCCTGCTTAATTAACTGCCTAATTGCCTGCCTAATTGCCTGCCTGCCTAATTACATTATTAATTGCCTGCCTTATTGCTTGCCTAATTACCTGCATAATTGCCTGCCTAATTAACTACCTATTTGCCTGCCTAATTGCCTGCCTATTTGCTTGACTAATTAACTACCTAATTGCCTGCCTTATTGCCTGCCTAATTATGTGCTTAATTATCTGCTTAATTGCCTGCCTAATTTCCTGCTTAATTGCTTTCCTTATTGCCTGATTTATTACCTGCCAAATTGCATGCCTGCCTAATTAACTGCTTAATTGCCTCCCTTATTATCTGCCTGCCTAATTGCCTGCCTGCCTAATTGCTTGCCTAATTAATTGCCTAATTGCCTGCTTAATTGCTTGCCTAATTGCCTGCCTAATTGCCTGGCTAATTAGTTGCCTGCCTATTTGCCAACCTTATTGCCTGCCAAATTTCCTGCCTAATCATCTGCCTAATTAACTTCCTAATTGCCTGCCTAATTGGCTGTCAATATGCCTGCCTATTTGCCTGCCATATTGCCTTCCTAATTGCCTGCACTAATTTCCTGCCTAATTAACTGCCTTATTGCATGCCTAACTGCCTACCCAACTGCCTACCTAATTGCCTGACTTATTAACTGCCTAATTGCCTGCCTATTTGCCTGCTTAATTGCCTGTCTAATTAAATGCCTTATTGCCTGCCCAATTGCCTGCTTAATTGCCTACCGAATTGCCTGCCAAATTGCCTACCTGTCTAAATGCCTGCTTAATTGCCTGACTTATTGCCTGCCTAATTATCTGCCTATTTGCCTGCCTAATTAACTGCTTAATTGCCTGCCATATTGCTTGATTGCCTAATAGCCTACCTAATTAACTGCCCAATTGCCTGCCTTATTGCCAGCCTAATTGCCTGCCTAATTGCTTCCAAATTTTCTGCCTAATTGCCTGCCTTATTAACTGCCTAATTGCCTGCCTAATTACCTGCTAAATTGCCTGCCTGGCTTATAAACTGCTTAATTGCCTGCCTGATTAACTGCCTAATTAACTGCTTTATTGCCTGCTAATTAAATGCCTAATTGCCTGCCTAAGTAAATGCCTAATTGCCTTCTTAATTACTGCCTAACTGCCTGCCTATTTGCCTGCCTAATTTACTGCCTAATTAAATGCCTAATTGCCTGCCGAATTAATTGCCTAATTGCCTGCTTATTGATTGGCTAATTGCCTGCATAATTGCCTTCCTAATTTCCTGCTTAATTGTCTGGCATTTTGCCTGTCAAATTCCCTGCCTGCCTAATTAAACGCCTAATTGCCTGACTGCCTAATTGCGTGACTGCCTAATTGCCTGCCTACCTAATTGCGTGCCTAATTGCTTGCCTGTTTAATTGACTGCCTAATTGCCTGCCTAATTGCTTACCCAATCAACTGCCTTATTGCCTGCCTAATTACCTGCTAAATTGCCTGCCTGCCTAATTAACTGCTTAATTGCCTGCCTAATTAACTGCCTAATTAACTGCTTCATTGCCTGCTAATTAAATGCCTAATTGCCTGCCTAATTGTCTGCCTAATTGCCTGCCTAATTGCTTGCCTAATAAACTGCCTTATTGCCTGCCTAATTGCCTGCCTAATTACCTTTCTTATTGCCTGCTAATTATCTGCCTATTTGCCTGCCTAATTACCTGCCTAAATGCCTGCCATATTGCTTGATTGCCTAATTGACTGCCTAATTTCCTGCCTAATTGACTGCCCAATTTCTTGCCTAATTAACTGCCTAATTGCCTGCCAAATTTTTTGCCTAATTGTCCACTTAATTATCTGACTAATTGCCTGCCTAATTGCCTGCCTAATTGCCTGCCTAATTGCCTGACTAATTGCTTGCCTAATTGCCTGCCTAATTACCTGCTAAATTACCTGCCTGCCTAATGAACTGCCTAATTGCCTGTCTAATTACCTACCTACCTAATTGCCTGCCTCATTGCCTGCCAAATTACCTGCCAAATTGCCTGCCTGCCTAATTAACTGCTTTATTGCCTGTCTAATTGCCTGCGTAATCATCTGCCTAATTGCCTGCCTAATTAACTGCCTAATTGCCTGCCTAATTAGCTGATTTATTGCCTGCTAATTAAATGCCTAATTGCCTGTCTAATTATCTGCCTAATTTCCTGCCTTATAGCCTGCCTAATTGCCTGCCTAATTGCCTTCTAAATTGCCCGCCTAATTAACTGCTTAATTGCCTGCCTAATTAACTGCCTAATTAACTGCTTTATTGACTGCTAATTAAATGCCTAATTGCCTGCCTAATTATCTGCCTAATTGCATGCCTAATTGCCAGCCCACTTGCCTGCCGAATTATCTGCCTAATTGCCTGCCTCATTGCCTGCCTAATTGCCTGCCTAATTAACTGCCTAATTGCCTGCTTCATTGCCTGCCTAATTGCCTGCCTAATTAACTGCCTAATTGCTTGCCTAATTGCCTGCATTATTGCCTGCCAATATGCCTGCCTATCTAATTGCCTGCTTAATTGCCTGCCTAATTGCCTGACTAATTACCTACCTGCCTAATTGTCTGCCTGTCTAATTGCCTGCTTAATAGCTTGACTAATTACTTGCCTTATTTATTTACCTGCTTAATTGACTGCCTGTCTAATTAACTGCCTAATTGCCTGCCTACCTAATTGCGTGCCTAATTGCCTGACTGTGTAATTGACTGCCTAATTGCCTGCCTAATTGCGTGCCTAATTGCCTGCCTTATTACATGCCAAATTGCCTGCCTGCTTAATTTACTTCTTAATTTCCTGCCTAATTGCCTGCCTGCCTAATTGCCTGCCTACCTAATTGCCTGCCTAATTGCTTGCCTAATAACCTGCCTAATTGCCTGCCTAATTTCCTGCCTAATTGCTTGCCTAATTAACTGCCTAATGGCATGCCATATTGCTTGATTGCCTAATTACCTGCCTAATTGCCTGCCTAATTGCCTGCCTGACTAACTGCCTATTTGTCTGCCTAATTGCTTGCCTAATTGCCTGCCTTATTGCCTGCCTGCCAAATTGCCTGCCTATCTAATTGCCTGCTTAATTGCCTGCCTAATTGCCTGACTAATTACCTACCTGCCTAATTGTCTGCCTGTCTAATTGCCTGCTTAATAGCCTGACTAATATCCTGCCTAATTTATTTACCTGCCTAATTGCCTGCCTGTCTAATCAACTGCCTAATTGCCTGCCTACCTAATTGCGTGCCTAATTACCTGACTGTTTAATTGACTGCCTAATTGCTTGCCTAATAGCCTAACTAATTGCCTGCCTAATTGATGCCTAATTTCCTGCCTGATTGCCTGCCTTATTCTCTGCCTAATTATCTGCCTTATTGCCTGCCTAATTGCCTGCCTAATTGCCTGCCTTATTCTCTGCCTAATTATCTGCCTATTTGCCTGCCTAATTAACTGCCTAATTGCCTGCCATATTTCTTGATTGCCTAATTACCTGCCGAAGTGCCTGATTATTGCCTGCCTAATTGCCTGCCTGACTTACTGCCTATTTGTCTGCCTAATTGCCTGCCAAATTGCCTGCCTATCCAATTGCCTGCCTGCCAAATTGCCTGCCTATCTAATTGCCTACTTAATTGCCTGACTAATTGCCTGACTAACAACCTACCTGCCTAATTGTCTGCCTGTCTAATTGCCTGCTTAATAGCCTGACTAATTGCCTGCCTAATTTATTTACCTGCCTAATTGCCTGCCTGTCTAATAAACTGCCTAATTGCCTGCCTACCTAATTGCGTGCCTAATTACCTGACTGTTTAATTGACTGCCTAATTGCTTGCCTAATAGCCTAACTAATTGCCTGCCTAATTGATGCCTAATTTCCTGCCTGATTGCCTGCCTGCCTTATTGCCTGCCTAATTCTCTGCCTAATTGATTGCCTAATTACCTGCATAATTAACTGCCTAATTGCCTGCCCTATAAACTGCCTAATTGCCTGCCTAATTGCCAGCTAATTGCCTGCCTAATTGCCTGCCTTCCTAATTGCCTGCCTAATTGCTTGCCTAATTACCTTCTTAATTGCCTGCCTAATTGCTTGCCTTATTAACTGCCTAATGGCCTGCCTACTTAACTGCCTAATTGACTGCCTTATTGACTGCCTAATTAACTTTCTAAATGCCTACCTAATTGCCTGCCAAATTGCCTGTCAATTGCCTGCCTTTTTGCCTTCCTTATTAACTGCCTAATTGCCTACCTGCCTAATTGCCTGCATGCCTAATTGCCTGCCTGCCTAATTGCCTGCCTAATTGTTTGCTTAATTAACTGTTTAATTGCAAAATCCATATAACTGCCTAAATAGCTGCCTAATTGCCTGTCTCATTGCCTGCCTAATTGCCTGCAAAGTTACCTGCCAAATTGCCTGCCTGCTTAATTAACTGCTTAATTGTCTGCCTAATTGCCTGCCTAAGTGCCTTCCTGCCTAATTGCTTGCCTAATTAACTGCCTAATTGCATGCTTAATTGCCTGCTTAATTGCCTGCTTAATTGCCTGCCTAATTAGCTGCGTAATTGCTTGCCTGATTTACTGCCTTATTGCCTGCCTAATTGCCTGCGTAATCATCTGTCTAATTGCCTGCCTAATTAACTTACTAACTGCCTTATTGCCTGCCTAATTGCCTACCCAACTGCCTACATAATTGCCTGACTTATTAACTGCCTAATTGCCTGCCTATTTTCCTGCTTAATTAACTGCCTAATTTACTGCCTTATTGCCTGCCTAATTGCCTGCGTAATCATCTGTCTAATTGCCTGCCTAATTAACTTACTAACTGCCTTATTGCCTGTCTAATTGCCTACCCAACTGCCTACATAATTGCCTGACTTATTAACTGCCTAATTGCCTGCCTATTTGCCTGCTTAATTAACTGCCTAATTGCCTGCCTAATTGCCTGCCTAATTGCCTGCCTGCCTAATTGCTTGCCTAATTAACAGCCTAATTGCCTTCCTAATTAACTGCCTAATAGCCTGCCTCATTGCCTGCCTAATTAACTGCCTAATTGCCTGCTTAATTGCCTCCCTTATTATCTGCCTGCCTAATTGCTTGCCTAATTAACTGCCCTATTGCCTGCCGAATTGCCTGCCTAATTGCCTGCCTAATAAACTGCATTATTGCCTGCCTAATTGCCTGCCTAATTACCTCCTGAATTACCTTTCTTATTGCCTGCCTAATTATCTGCCTATTTGCCTGCCTAATTACCTGCCTAAATGCCTGCCATATTGCTTGATTAACTAATTGACTGCATAATTGCCTGCCTAATTGACTGCCTAATTGCCCGCCTAATTGCCTGCCAATTTTTCTGCCTAATTGCCTGCTTAATTATCTGCCTAATTGCCTGCCTAATTTCCTGCCTAATTGTCTGCCTAATTACCTGCTAAATTGCCTGCCTGCCTAATTAACTGCTTAATTGCCTGCCTTATTAACTGCCTTATTAACTGCTTCATTGCCTGCTAATTAAATGCCTAATTGCCTGCCTAATTATCTGCCTAATTTCCTGCCTAATTGCCTGCCTAATGCCTGCCTAATTACCTGCTAAATTGCCTGCCTAATCAACTGCTTAATTGCCTGCCTAATTAACTGATTTATTGCCTGCTAATTAAATGCCTAATTGCCTGCCTAATTAAATGCCTAATTGCCTGCCTAATTATCTGCCTATTTGCATGCCTAATTAACTGCCTAATTGCCTGCCTTATTGCCTGCATGCCAAATTGCCTGCCTATCTAATTGCCTGCCTTATTACCTGCCCAATTGCCTGCTTGCCTAATTAACTGCTTAATTGCCTGCCTAATTGCCTGCCTGTCTAATTACATTATTAATTGCCTGCCTTATTGCGGGCCTAATTAACTGCTTCATTGCCTGCCTATTTATCTAACTAATTGCTTGCCTAATTACCTGCATAATTGCCTGCCTAATTAACTACCTAATTGCCTGCCTATTTGCTTGACTAATTAACTACCTAATTGCCTGCCTTATTGCCTGCCTAATTATGTGCTTAATTATCTGCTTAATTGCCTGCCTAATTGCCTGCCTAATTGCCTGCTTAATTGCTTTCCTTATTGCCTGCCTTATTACCTGCCAAATTGCATGCCTGCCTAATTAACTGCTTAATTGCCTCCCTTATTATCTGCCTGCCTAATTGCCTGCCTGCCTAATTGCTTGCCTAATTAATTGCCTAATTGCCTGCTTAATTGCCTGCCTAATTGCCTGCCTAATTGCCTGGCTAATTAGTTGCCTGCCTATTTGCCTGCCTTATTGCCTGCCAAATTTCCTGCCTAATCATCTGCCTAATTAACTTCCTAATTGCCTGCCTAATTGGCTGTCAATATGCCTGCCTATTTGCCTGCCTTATTGCCTTCCTAATTGCCTGCCTAATTGCCTGCCTAATTAACTGCCTTATTGCCTGCCTAACTGCCTACCCAACTGCCTACCTAATTGCCTGACTTATTAACTGCCTAATTGCCTGCCTATTTGCCTGCTTAATTGCCTGTCTAATTTACTGCCTTATTGCCTGCCCAATTGCCTGCTTAATTGCCTACCGAATGGCCTGCCAAATTGCCTACCTGTCTAAATGCCTGCTTAATTGCCTGACTTATTGCCTGCCTTATTAAATGCCTAATTGCCTGCCTAATTACCTGCTAAATTGCCTGCCTGGCTTATAAACTGCTTAATTGCCTGCCTAATTAACTGCCTAATTAACTGCTTTATTGCCTGCTAATTAAATGCCTAATTGCCTGCCTAAGTAAATGCCTAATTGCCTTCTTAATTACTGCCTAACTGCCTGCCTATTTGCCTGCCTAATTTACTGCCTAATTAAATGCCTAATTGCCTGCCTAAGTAAATGCCTAATTGCCTTCTTAATTAATGCCTAACTGCCTGCCTATTTGCTTGCCTAATTGCCTGCCTAATTACCTGCTAAATTGCCTGCCTGCCTAATGAACTGCCTAATTGCCTGTCTAATTACCTACCTACCTAATTGCCTGCCTCATTGCCTGCCAAATTACCTGCCAAATTGCCTGCCTGCCTAATTAACTGCTTTATTGCCTGTCTAATTGCCTGCGTAATCATCTGCCTAATTGCCTGCCTAATTAACTGCCTAATTGCCTGCCTAATTAGCTGATTTATTGCCTGCTAATTAAATGCCTAATTGCCTGCCTAATTATCTGCCTAATTTCCTGCCTTATTACCTGCCTAATTGCCTGCCTAATTGCCTGCCTAATTAACTGCCTAATTGCCTGCTTCATTGCCTGCCTAATTTCCTGCCTAATTAACTGCCTAATTGCTTGCCTAATTGCCTGCATTATTGCCTGCCAATATGCCTGCCTATCTAATTGCCTGCTTAATTGCCTGCCTAATTGCCTGACTAATTACCTACCTGCGTAATTGTCTGCCTGTCTAATTGCCTGCTATATAGCTTGACTAATTACTTGCCTTATTTATTTACCTGCTTAATTGACTGCCTGTCTAATTAACTGCCTAATTGCCTGCCTACCTAATTGCGTGCCTAATTGCCTGACTGTGTAATTGACTGCCTAATTGCCTGCCTAATTGCCTGCCTAATTGCGTGCCTAATTGCCTGCCTTAATACATGCCAAATTGCCTGCCTGCTTAATTTACTTCTTAATTTCCTGCCTAATTGCCTGCCTGCCTAATTGCCTGCCTACCTAATTGCCTGCCTAATTGCTTGCCTAATAACCTGCCTAATTGCCTGCCTAATTTCCTGCCTAATTGCTTGCCTAATTAACTGCCTAATGGCATGCCATATTGCTTGATTGCCTA
The DNA here is from genome assembly GCF_032445375.1 of Bacillus rossius redtenbacheri. NCBI lineage: Eukaryota > Metazoa > Arthropoda > Insecta > Phasmatodea > Bacillidae > Bacillus > Bacillus rossius. The sequence continues at coordinate 53,362 of NW_026962316.1, forward strand.
ATTACCTGCCTAATTGCCTGCCTAATTGCCTGCCTGACTAACTGCCTATTTGTCTGCCTAATTGCTTGCCTAATTGCCTGCCTTATTGCCTGCCTGCCAAATTGCCTGCCTATCTAATTGCCTGCTGAATTGCCTGCCTAATTGCCTGACTAATTACCTACCTGCCTAATTGTCTGCCTGTCTAATTGCCTGCTTAATAGCCTGACTAATATCCTGCCTAATTTATTTACCTGCCTAATTGCCTGCCTGTCTAATCAACTGCCTAATTGCCTGCCTACCTAATTGCGTGCCTAATTACCTGACTGTTTAATTGACTGCCTAATTGCTTGCCTAATAGCCTTACTAATTGCCTGCCTAATTGATGCCTAATTTCCTGCCTGATTGCCTGCCTTATTCTCTGCCTAATTATCTGCCTTATTGCCTGCCTAATTGCCTGCCTAATTGCCTGCCTTATTCTCTGCCTAATTATCTGCCTATTTGCCTGCCTAATTAACTGCCTAATTGCCTGCCATATTTCTTGATTGCCTAATTACCTGCCGAAGTGCCTGCCTTATTGCCTGCCTAATTGCCTGCCTGACTAACTGCCTATTTGTCTGCCTAATTGCCTGCCAAATTGCCTGCCTATCCAATTGCCTGCCTGCCAAATTGCCTGCCTATCTAATTGCCTGCTTAATTGCCTGACTAATTGCCTGACTAACAACCTACCTGCCTAATTGTCTGCCTGTCTAATTGCCTGCTTAATAGCCTGACTAATTGCCTGCCTAATTTATTTACCTGCCTAATTGCGTGCCTGTCTAATAAACTGCCTAATTGCCTGCCTACCTAATTGCGTGCCTAATTACCTGACTGTTTAATTGACTGCCTAATTGCTTGCCTAATAGCCTAACTAATTGCCTGCCTAATTGATGCCTAATTTCCTGCCTGATTGCCTGCCTGCCTTATTGCCTGCCTAATTCTCTGCCTAATTGATTGCCTAATTACCTGCATAATTAACTGCCTAATTGCCTGCCCTATAAACTGCCTAATTGCCTGCCTAATTGCCAGCTAATTGCCTGCCTAATTGCCTGCCTTATTACATGCCAAATTGCCTGCCTAATTAACTTCTTAATTGCCTGCCTAATTGCCTGCCTTCCTAATTGCCTGCCTAATTGCTTGCCTAATTACCTTCTTAATTGCCTGCCTAATTGCTTGCCTTATTAACTGCCTAATGGCCTGCCTACTTAACTGCCTAATTGACTGCCTTATTGACTGCCTAATTAACTTTCTAAATGCCTACCTAATTGCCTGCCAAATTGCCTGTCAATTGCCTGCCTTTTTGCCTTCCTTATTAACTGCCTAATTGCCTACCTGCCTAATTGCCTGCATGCCTAATTGCCTGCCTGCCTAATTGCCTGCCTAATTGTTTGCTTAATTAACTGTTTAATTGCAAAATCCATATAACTGCCTAAATAGCTGCCTAATTGCCTGTCTCATTGCCTGCCTAATTGCCTGCAAAGTTACCTGCCAAATTGCCTGCCTGATTAATTAACTGCTTAATTGTCTGCCTAATTGCCTGCCTAAGTGCCTTCCTGCCTAATTGCTTGCCTAATTAACAGCCTAATTGCATGCTTAATTGCCTGCTTAATTGCCTGCTTAATTGCCTGCCTAATTAGCTGCGTAATTGCTTGCCTAATTTACTGCCTTATTGCCTGCCTAATTGCCTGCGTAATCATCTGTCTAATTGCCTGCCTAATTAACTTACTAACTGCCTTATTGCCTGCCTAATTGCCTACCCAACTGCCTACATAATTGCCTGACTTATTAACTGCCTAATTGCCTGCCTATTTTCCTGCTTAATTAACTGCCTAATTTACTGCCTTATTGCCTGCCTAATTGCCTGCGTAATCATCTGTCTAATTGCCTGCCTAATTAACTTACTAACTGCCTTATTGCCTGCCTAATTGCCTACCCAACTGCCTACATTGTTGCCTGACTTATTAACTGCCTAATTGCCTGCCTATTTGCCTGCTTAATTAACTGCCTAATTGCCTGCCTAATTGCCTGCCTAATTGCCTGCCTGCCTAATTGCTTGCCTAATTAACTGCCTAATTGCCTTCCTAATTAACTGCCTAATAGCCTGCCTCATTGCCTGCCTAATTAACTGCCTAATTGCCTGCTTAATTGCCTCCCTTATTATCTGCCTGCCTAATTGCTTGCCTAATTAACTGCCTTATTGCCTGCCGAATTGCCTGCCTAATTGCCTGCCTAATAAACTGCATTATTGCCTGCCTAATTGCCTGCCTAATTACCTCCTGAATTACCTTTCTTATTGCCTGCTTAATTATCTGCCTATTTGCCTTCCTAATTATCTGCCTATTTGCCTGCCTAATTACCTGCCTAAATGCCTGCCATATTGCTTGATTAACTAATTGACTGCATAATTGCCTGCCTAATTGACTGCCTAATTGCCCGCCTAATTGCCTGCCAAATTTTCTGCCTAATTGCCTGCTTAATTATCTGCCTACATGCCTGCCTAATTCCCTGCCTAATTGCCTGCCTAATTACCTGCTAAATTGCCTGCCTGCCTAATTAACTGCTTAATTGCCTGCCTTATTAACTGCCTTATTAACTGCTTCATTGCCTGCTAATTAAATGCCTAATTGCCTGCCTAATTATCTGCCTAATTTCCTGCCTAATTGCCTGCCTAATGCCTGCCTAATTACCTGCTTAATTGCCTGCCTAATCAACTGCTTAATTGCCTGCCTAATTAACTGCCTAATTAACTGATTTATTGCCTGCTAATTAAATGCCTAATTGCCTGCCTAATTAAATGCCTAATTGCCTGCCTAATTATCTGCCTATTTGCATGCCTAATTAACTGCCTAATTGCCTGCCTTATTGCCTGCATGCCAAATTGCCTGCCTATCTAATTGCCTGCCTTATTACCTGCCCAATTGCCTGCTTGCCTAATTAACTGCTTAATTGCCTGCCTAATTGCCTGCCTGTCTAATTACATTATTAATTGCCTGCCTTATTGCGGGCCTAATTAACTGCTTCATTGCCTGCCTATTTATCTAACTAATTGCTTGCCTAATTACCTGCATAATTGCCTGCCTAATTAACTACCTAATTGCCTGCCTATTTGCTTGACTAATTAACTACCTAATTGCCTGCCTTATTGCCTGCCTAATTATGTGCTTAATTATCTGCTTAATTGCCTGCCTAATTGCCTGCCTAATTGCCTGCTTAATTGCTTTCCTTATTGCCTGCCTTATTACCTGCCAAATTGCATGCCTGCCTAATTAAATGCTTAATTGCCTCCCTTATTATCTGCCTGCCTAATTGCCTGCCTGCCTAATTGCTTGCCTAATTAATTGCCTAATTGCATGCTTAATTGCCTGCCTAATTGCCTGCCTAATTGCCTGGCTAATTAGTTGCCTGCCTATTTGCCTGCCTTATTGCCTGCCAAATTTCCTGCCTAATCATCTGCCTAATTAACTTCCTAATTGCCTGCCTAATTGGCTGTCAATATGCCTGCCTATTTGCCTGCCTTATCGCCTTCCTAATTGCCTGCCTAATTGCCTGCCTAATTAACTGCCTTATTGCCTGCCTAACTGCCTACCCAACTGCCTACCTAATTGCCTGACTTATTAACTGCCTTATTGCCTGCCTATTTGCCTGCTTAATTGCCTGTCTAATTAACTGCCTTATTGCCTGCCCAATTGCCTGCTTAATTGCCTACCGAATGGCCTGCCAAATTGCCTACCTGTCTAAATGCCTGCTTAATTGCCTGACTTATTGCCTGCCTTATTAAATGCCTAATTGCCTGCCTAATTACCTGCTAAATTGCCTGCCTGGCTTATAAACTGCTTAATTGCCTGCCTAATTAACTGCCTAATTAACTGCTTTATTGCCTGCTAATTAAATGACTAATTGCCTGCCTAAGTAAATGCCTAATTGCCTTCTTAATTACTGCCTAACTGCCTGCCTATTTGCCTGCCTAATTTACTGCCTAATTAAATGCCTAATTGCCTGCAGAATTAATTGCTTAATTGCCTGCTTATTGATTGTCTAATTGCCTGCTTAATTGCCTTCCTAATTGCCTGCTTAATTGTCTGGCATTTTGCCTGTCCAATTCCCTGCCTGCCTAATTATCCGCCTAATTGCCTGACTGCCTAATTGCGTGCTTAATTGCTTGCCTGTTTAATTGACTGCCTAATTGCCTGCCTAATTGCTTACCCAATCAACTGCCTTATTGCCTGCCTAATTACCTGCTAAATTGCCTGCCTGCCTAATTAACTGCTTAATTGCCTGCCTAATTAACTGCCTAATTAACTGCTTCATTGCCTGCTAATTAAATGCCTAATTGCCTGCCTAATTGTCTGCCTAATTGCCTGCCTAATTGCTTGCCTAATAAACTGCCTTATTGCCTGCCTAATTGCCTGCCTAATTACCTGCCTAATTACCTTTCTTATTACCTGCTAATTATCTGCCTAATTGCCTGCCTAATTACCTGCCTAAATGCCTGCCATATTGATTGATTGCCTAATTGACTGCCTAATTGCCTGCCTAATTGACTGCCTAATTACTTTCCTAATTAACTGCCTAATTGCCTGCCAAATTTTCTGCCTATTTGCCCACTTAATTATCTGACTTATTGCCTGCCTTATTGCCTGCCTAATTGCCTGCCTAATTGCTTGCCTAATTGCCTGCCTAATTACCTACTAAATTGCCTGCCTGCCTAATTAACTGCTTAATTGCCTGCCTAATTAAATGCCTAATTAACTGCTTCATTGCCAGCTAATTAAATGCCTAATTGCCTGCCTAATTGCCTGCCTAATTGCCTGCCTAATCAACTGCTTAATTGCCTGCCTAATTAACTGCCTAATTAACTGCTTTATTGCCTGCTAATTAAATGCCTAATTGCATTTCTAATTAAATGCCTAATTGCCTGCCTAATTATCTGCCTATTTGCATGCCTAATTAACTTCCTAATTGCCTGCCATATTGCTTGATTGCTTATTACCTCCCTTATTGCCTGCCTAACTGCCTGCCTAATTGCCTGCCTGACTAACTGCCTATTTGTCTGCCTAATTGCTTGCCTAATTGCCTGCCTTATTGCCTGCCTAATTGCCTGGCTAATTAGTTGCCTGCCTATTTGCCTGCCAAATTGCATGCCTGCCTAATTAACTGCTTAATTGTCTCCCTTATTATCTGCCTGCCTAATTGCCTGCCTAATTGCTTGCCTAATTAATTGCCTAATTGCCTGCTTAATTGCCTGCCTAATTGCCTGCCTAATTGCCTGGCTAATTAGTTGCCTGCCTATTTGCCTGCCTTATTGCCTGCCAAATTTCCTGCCTAATCATCTGCCTAATTAACTTCCTAATTGCCTGTCTAATTGGCTGTCAATATGCCTGCCTATTTGCCTGCCTTATTGCCTTCCTAATTGCCTGCCTAATTGCGTGCCTAATTAACTGCCTTATTGCCTGCCTAACTGCCTACCCAACTGCCTACCTAATTGCCTGACTTATTAACTTCTTAATTGCCTGCCTAATTGCCTGCCTTCCTAATTGCTTGCCTAATTACCTTCTTAATTGCCTGCCTAATTGCTTGTCTTATTAACTGCCTAATGGCCTGCCTACTTAACTGCCTAATTGACTGCCTTATTGACTGCCTAATTAACTTTCTAAATGCCTACCTAATTGCCTGCCAAATTGCCTGTCAATTGCCTGCCTTTTTGCCTTCCTTATTAACTGCCTAATTGCCTACCTGCCTAATTGCCTGCATGCCTAATTGCCTGCCGGCCTAATTGCCTGCCTAATTGTTTGCTTAATTAACTGTTTAATTGCAAAATCCATATAACTGCCTAAATAGCTGCCTAATTGCCTGTCTCATTGCCTGCCTAATTGCCTGCAAAGTTACCTGCCAAATTGCCTGCCTGCTTAATTAACTGCTTAATTGTCTGCCTAATTGCCTGCCTAAGTGCCTTCCTGCCTAATTGCTTGCCTAATTAACAGCCTAATTGCATGCTTAATTGCCTGCTTAATTGCCTGCTTAATTGCCTGCCTAATTAGCTGCGTAATTGCTTGCCTAATTTACTGCCTTATTGCCTGCCTAATTGCCTGCGTAATCATCTGTCTAATTGCCTGCCTAATTAACTTACTAACTGCCTTATTGCCTGCCTAATTGCCTACCCAACTGCCTACATAATTGCCTGACTTATTAACTGCCTAATTGCCTGCCTATTTGCCTGCTTAATTAACTGCCTAATTTACTGCCTTATTGCCTGCCTAATTGCCTGCGTAATCATCTGTCTAATTGCCTGCCTAATTAACTTACTAACTGCCTTATTGCCTGCCTAATTGCCTACCCAACTGCCTACATAATTGCCTGACTTATTAACTGCCTAATTGCCTGCATATTTGCCTGCTTAATTAACTGCCTAATTGCCTGCCTAATTGCCTGCCTGCCTAATTGCTTGCCTAATTAACTGCCTAATTGCCTTCCTAATTAACTGCCTAATAGCCTGCCTCATTGCCTGCCTAATTAACTGCCTAATTGCCTGCTTAATTGCCTCCCTTATTATCTGCCTGCCTAATTGCTTGCCTAATTAACTGCCTTATTGCCTGCCGAATTGCCTGCTTAATTGCCTGCCTAATAAACTGCATTATTGCCTGCCTAATTACCTCCTGAATTACCTTTCTTATTGCCTGCCTAATTATCTGCCTATTTGCCTGCCTAATTACCTGCCTAAATGCCTGCCATATTGCTTGATTAACTAATTGACTGCATAATTGCCTGCCTAATTGACTGCCTAATTGCCTGCCTAATTGCCTGCCAAATTTTCTGCCTAATTGCCTGCTTAATTATCTGCCTAATTGCCTGCCTAATTTCCTGCCTAATTGCCTGCCTAATTACCTGCTAAATTGCCTGCCTGCCTAATTAACTGCTTAATTGCCTGCCTTATTAACTGCCTTATTAACTGCTTCATTGCCTGCTAATTAAATGCCTAATTGCCTGCCTAATTATCTGCCTAATTTCCTGCCTAATTGCCTGCCTAATGCCTGCCTAATTACCTGCTAAATTGCCTGCCTAATCAACTGCTTAATTGCCTGCCTAATTTACTGCCTAATTAACTGATTTATTGCCTGCTAATTAAATGCCTAATTGCCTGCCTAATTAAATGCCTAATTGCCTGCCTAATTATCTGCCTATTTGCATGCCTAATCAACTGCCTAATTGCCTGCCTTATTGCCTGCATGCCAAATTGCCTGCCTATCTAATTGCCTGCCTTATTACCTGCCCAATTGCCTGCTTGCCTAATTAACTGCTTAATTGCCTGCCTAATTGCCTGCCTGCCTAATTACATTATTAATTGCCTGCCTTATTGCGGGCCTAATTAACTGCTTCATTGCCTGCCTATTTATCTAACTAATTGCTTGCCTAATTACCTACATAATTGCCTGCCTAATTAACTACCTAATTGCCTGCCTAATTGCCTGCCTATTTGCTTGACTAATTAACTACCTAATTGCCTGCCTATTTATGTGCTTAATTATCTGCTTAATTGCCTGCCTAATTGCCTGCTTTATTGCTTTCCTTATTGCCTGCCTTATTACCTGCCAAATTGCATGCCTGCCTAATTAACTGCTTAATTGCCTCCCTTATTATCTGCCTGCCTAATTGCCTGCCTGCCTAATTGCTTACCTAATTAATTGCCTAATTGCCTGCTTAATTGCCTGCCTAATTGCCTGCCTAATTGCCTGGCTAATTAGTTGCCTGCCTATTTGCCTGCCTTATTGCCTGCCAAATTTCCTGCCTAATCATCTGCCTAATTAACTTCCTAATTGCCTGCCTAATTGGCTGTCAATATGCCTGCCTATTTGCCTGCCTTATTGCCTTCCTAATTGCCTGCCTAATTGCCTGCATAATTAACTGCCTTATTGCCTGCCTAACTGCCTACCCAACTGCCTACCTAATTGCCTGCCTATTTGCCTGCTTAATTGCCTGTCTAATTAACTGCCTTATTGCCTGCCCAATTGCCTGCTTAATTGCCTACCGAATTGCCTGCCAAATTGCCTACCTGTCTAAATGCCTGCTTAATTGCCTGACTTATTGCCTGCCTAATTATCTGCCTATTTGCCTGCCTAATTAACTGCTTAATTGCCTGCCATATTGCTTGATTGCCTAATAGCCTGCCTAATTAACTGCCCAATTGCCTGCATAATTGCCAGCCTAATTGCCTGCCTAATTGCTTCCAAATTTTCTGCCTAATTGCCTGCCTTATTAAATGCCTAATTGCCTGCCTAATTACCTGCTAAATTGCCTGCCTGGCTTATAAACTGCTTAATTGCCTGCCTAATTAACTGCCTAATTAACTGCTTTATTGCCTGCTAATTAAATGCCTAATTGCCTGCCTAAGTAAATGCCTAATTGCCTTCTTAATTACTGCCTAACTGCCTGCCTATTTGCCTGCCTAATTTACTGCCTAATTAAATGCCTAATTGCCTGCCGAATTAATTGCCTAATTGCCTGCTTATTGATTGTCTAATTGCCTGCTTAATTGCCTTCCTAATTGCCTGCTTAATTGTCTAGCATTTTGCCTGTCCAATTCCCTGCCTGCCTAATTATCCGCCTAATTGCCTGACTGCCTAATTGCGTGACTGCCTAATTGCCTGCCTACCTAATTGCGTGCCTAATTGCTTGCCTGTTTAATTGACTGCCTAATTGCCTGCCTAATTGCTTACCCAATCAACTGCCTTATTGCCTGCCTAATTACCTGCTAAATTGCCTGCCTGCCTAATTAACTGCTTAATTGCCTGCCTAATTAACTGCCTAATTAACTGCTTCATTGCCTGCTAATTAAATGCCTAATTTCCTGCCTAATTGTCTGCCTAATTGCCTGCCTAATTGCTTGCCTAATAAACTGCCTTATTGCCTGCCTAATTGCCTGCCTAATTACCTGCCTAATTACCTTTCTTATTGCCTGCTAATTATCTGCCTAATTGCCTGCCTAATTACCTGCCTAAATGCCTGCCATATTGCTTGATTGCCTAATTGACTGCCTAATTGCCTGCCTAATTGACTGCCTAATTGCTTTCCTAATTAACTGCCTAATTGCCTGCCAAATTTTCTGCCTATTTGCCCACTTAATTATCTGACTAATTGCCTGCCTAATTGCCTGCCTAATTGCCTGCCTAATTGCTTGCCTAATTGCCTGCCTAATTACCTGCTAAATTGCCTGCCTGCCTAATTAACTGCTTAATTGCCTGCCTAATTAAATGCCTAATTAACTGCTTCATTGCCAGCTAGTTAAATGCCTAATTGCCTGCCTAATTATCTGCCTAATTTTCTGCCTAATTGCCTGCCTAATTGCCTGCCTAATCAACTGCTTAATTGCCTGCCTAATTAACTGCCTAATTAACTGCTTTATTGCCTGCTAATAAAATGCCTAATTGCCTTTCTAATTAAATGCCTAATTGCCTGCCTAATTATCTGCCTATTTGCATGCCTAATTAACTTCCTAATTGCCTGCCATATTGCTTGATTGCTTATTACCTCCCTTATTGCCTGCCTAACTGCCTGCCTAATTGCCTGCCTGACTAACTGCCTATTTGTCTGCCTAATTGCTTGCCTAATTGCCTGCCTTATTGCCTGCCTAATTGCCTGGCTAATTAGTTGCCTGCCTATTTGCCTGCCAAATTGCATGCCTGCCTAATTAACTGCTTAATTGTCTCCCTTATTATCTGCCTGCCTAATTGCCTGCCTAATTGCTTGCCTAATTAATTGCCTAATTGCCTGCTTAATTGCCTGCCTAATTGCCTGCCTAATTGCCTGGCTAATTAGTTGCCTGCCTATTTGCCTGCCTTATTGCCTGCCAAATTTCCTGCCTAATCATCTGCCTAATTAACTTCCTAATTGCCTGTCTAATTGGCTGTCAATATGCCTGCCTATTTGCCTGCCTTATTGCCTTCCTAATTGCCTGCCTAATTGCGTGCCTAATTAACTGCCTTATTGCCTGCCTAACTGCCTACCCAACTGCCTACCTAATTGCCTGACTTATTAACTTCTTAATTGCCTGCCTAATTGCCTGCCTTCCTAATTGCCTGCCTAATGGCTTGCCTAATTACCTTCTTAATTGCCTGCCTAATTGCTTGTCTTATTAACTGCCTAATGGCCTGCCTACTTAACTGCCTAATTGACTGCCTTATTGACTGCCTAATTAACTTTCTAAATGCCTACCTAATTGCCTGCCAAATTGCCTGTCAATTGCCTGCCTTTTTGCCTTCCTTATTAACTGCCTAATTGCCTACCTGCCTAATTGCCTGCATGCCTAATTGCCTGCCGGCCTAATTTCCTGCCTAATTGTTTGCTTAATTAACTGTTTAATTGCAAAATCCATATAACTGCCTAAATAGCTGCCTAATTGCCTGTCTCATTGCCTGCCTAATTGCCTGCAAAGTTACCTGCCAAATTGCCTGCCTGCTTAATTAACTGCTTAATTGTCTGCCTAATTGCCTGCCTAAGTGCCTTCCTGCCTAATTGCTTGCCTAATTAACAGCCTAATTGCATGCTTAATTGCCTGCTTAATTGCCTGCTTAATTGCCTGCCTAATTAGCTGCGTAATTGCTTGCCTAATTTACTGCCTTATTGCCTGCCTAATTGCCTGCGTAATCATCTGTCTAATTGCCTGCCTAATTAACTTACTAACTGCCTTATTGCCTGCCTAATTGCCTACCCAACTGCCTACATAATTGCCTGACTTATTAACTGCCTAATTGCCTGCCTATTTGCCTGCTTAATTAACTGCCTAATTTACTGCCTTATTGCCTGCCTAATTGCCTGCGTAATCATCTGTCTAATTGCCTGCCTAATTAACTTACTAACTGCCTTATTGCCTGCCTAATTGCCTACCCAACTGCCTACATAATTGCCTGACTTATTAACTGCCTAATTGCCTGCATATTTGCCTGCTTAATTAACTGCCTAATTGCCTGCCTAATTGCCTGCCTGCCTAATTGCTTGCCTAATTAACTGCCTAATTGCCTTCCTAATTAACTGCCTAATAGCCTGCCTCATTGCCTGCCTAATTAACTGCCTAATTGCCTGCTTAATTGCCTCCCTTATTATCTGCCTGCCTAATTGCTTGCCTAATTAACTGCCTTATTGCCTGCCGAATTGCCTGCTTAATTGCCTGCCTAATAAACTGCATTATTGCCTGCCTAATTACCTCCTGAATTACCTTTCTTATTGCCTGCCTAATTATCTGCCTATTTGCCTGCCTAATTACCTGCCTAAATGCCTGCCATATTGCTTGATTAACTAATTGACTGCATAATTGCCTGCCTAATTGACTGCCTAATTGCCTGCCCTAATTGCCTGCCAAATTTTCTGCCTAATTGCCTGCTTAATTATCTGCCTAATTGCCTGCCTAATTTCCTGCCTAATTGCCTGCCTAATTACCTGCTAAATTGCCTGCCTGCCTAATTAACTGCTTAATTGCCTGCCTTATTAACTGCCTTATTAACTGCTTCATTGCCTGCTAATTAAATGCCTAATTGCCTGCCTAATTATCTGCCTAATTTCCTGCCTAATTGCCTGCCTAATGCCTGCCTAATTACCTGCTAAATTGCCTGCCTAATCAACTGCTTAATTGCCTGCCTAATTTACTGCCTAATTAACTGATTTATTGCCTGCTAATTAAATGCCTAATTGCCTGCCTAATTAAATGCCTAATTGCCTGCCTAATTATCTGCCTATTTGCATGCCTAATCAACTGCCTAATTGCCTGCCTTATTGCCTGCATGCCAAATTGCCTGCCTATCTAATTGCCTGCCTTATTACCTGCCCAATTGCCTGCTTGCCTAATTAACTGCTTAATTGCCTGCCTAATTGCCTGCCTGCCTAATTACATTATTAATTGCCTGCCTTATTGCGGGCCTAATTAACTGCTTCATTGCCTGCCTATTTATCTAACTAATTGCTTGCCTAATTACCTACATAATTGCCTGCCTAATTAACTACCTAATTGCCTGCCTAATTGCCTGCCTATTTGCTTGACTAATTAACTACCTAATTGCCTGCCTATTTATGTGCTTAATTATCTGCTTAATTGCCTGCCTAATTGCCTGCTTTATTGCTTTCCTTATTGCCTGCCTTATTACCTGCCAAATTGCATGCCTGCCTAATTAACTGCTTAATTGCCTCCCTTATTATCTGCCTGCCTAATTGCCTGCCTGCCTAATTGCTTACCTAATTAATTGCCTAATTGCCTGCTTAATTGCCTGCCTAATTGCCTGCCTAATTGCCTGGCTAATTAGTTGCCTGCCTATTTGCCTGCCTTATTGCCTGCCAAATTTCCTGCCTAATCATCTGCCTAATTAACTTCCTAATTGCCTGCCTAATTGGCTGTCAATATGCCTGCCTATTTGCCTGCCTTATTGCCTTCCTAATTGCCTGCCTAATTGCCTGCATAATTAACTTCCTTATTGCCTGCCTAACTGCCTACCCAACTGCCTACCTAATTGCCTGCCTATTTGCCTGCTTAATTGCCTGTCTAATTAACTGCCTTATTGCCTGCCCAATTGCCTGCTTAATTGCCTACCGAATTGCCTGCCAAATTGCCTACCTGTCTAAATGCCTGCTTAATTGCCTGACTTATTGCCTGCCTAATTATCTGCCTATTTGCCTGCCTAATTAACTGCTTAATTGCCTGCCATATTGCTTGATTGCCTAATAGCCTGCCTAATTAACTGCCCAATTGCCTGCATAATTGCCAGCCTAATTGCCTGCCTAATTGCTTCCAAATTTTCTGCCTAATTGCCTGCCTTATTAAATGCCTAATTGCCTGCCTAATTACCTGCTAAATTGCCTGCCTGGCTTATAAACTGCTTAATTGCCTGCCTAATTAACTGCCTAATTAACTGCTTTATTGCCTGCTAATTAAATGCCTAATTGCCTGCCTAAGTAAATGCCTAATTGCCTTCTTAATTACTGCCTAACTGCCTGCCTATTTGCCTGCCTAATTTACTGCCTAATTAAATGCCTAATTGCCTGCCGAATTAATTGCCTAATTGCCTGCTTATTGATTGTCTAATTGCCTGCTTAATTGCCTTCCTAATTGCCTGCTTAATTGTCTAGCATTTTGCCTGTCCAATTCCCTGCCTGCCTAATTATCCGCCTAATTGCCTGACTGCCTAATTGCGTGACTGCCTAATTGCCTGCCTACCTAATTGCGTGCCTAATTGCTTGCCTGTTTAATTGACTGCCTAATTGCCTGCCTAATTGCTTACCCAATCAACTGCCTTATTGCCTGCCTAATTACCTGCTAAATTGCCTGCCTGCCTAATTAACTGCTTAATTGCCTGCCTAATTAACTGCCTAATTAACTGCTTCATTGCCTGCTAATTAAATGCCTAATTTCCTGCCTAATTGTCTGCCTAATTGCCTGCCTAATTGCTTGCCTAATAAACTGCCTTATTGCCTGCCTAATTGCCTGCCTAATTACCTGCCTAATTACCTTTCTTATTGCCTGCTAATTATCTGCCTAATTGCCTGCCTAATTACCTGCCTAAATGCCTGCCATATTGCTTGATTGCCTAATTGACTGCCTAATTGCCTGCCTAATTGACTGCCTAATTGCTTTCCTAATTAACTGCCTAATTGCCTGCCAAATTTTCTGCCTATTTGCCCACTTAATTATCTGACTAATTGCCTGCCTAATTGCCTGTCTAATTGCCTGCCTAATTGCTTGCCTAATTGCCTGCCTAATTACCTGCTAAATTGCCTGCCTGCCTAATTAACTGCTTAATTGCCTGCCTAATTAAATGCCTAATTAACTGCTTCATTGCCAGCTAGTTAAATGCCTAATTGCCTGCCTAATTATCTGCCTAATTTTCTGCCTAATTGCCTGCCTAATTGCCTGCCTAATCAACTGCTTAATTGCCTGCCTAATTAACTGCCTAATTAACTGCTTTATTGCCTGCTAATAAAATGCCTAATTGCCTTTCTAATTAAATGCCTAATTGCCTGCCTAATTATCTGCCTATTTGCATGCCTAATTAACTTCCTAATTGCCTGCCATATTGCTTGATTGCCTAATTACCTCCCTTATTGCCTGCCTAACTGCCTGCCTAATTGCCTGCCTATTTGCCTGCTTAATTGCCTGTCTAATTAACTGCCTTATTGCCTGCCCAATTGCCTGCTTAATTGCCTACCGAATGGCCTGCCAAATTGCCTACCTGTCTAAATGCCTGCTTAATTGCCTGACTTATTGCCTGCCTTATTAAATGCCTAATTGCCTGCCTAATTACCTGCTAAATTGCCTGCCTGGCTTATAAACTGCTTAATTGCCTGCCTAATTAACTGCCTAATTAACTGCTTTATTGCCTGCTAATTAAATGCCTAATTGCCTGCCTAAGTAAATGCCTAATTGCCTTCTTAATTACTGCCTAACTGCCTGCCTATTTGCCTGCCTAATTTACTGCCTAATTAAATGCCTAATTGCCTGCCTAAGTAAATGCCTAATTGCCTTCTTAATTACTGCCTAACTGCCTGCCTATTTGCTTGCCTAATTGCCTGCCTAATTACCTGCTAAATTGCCTGCCTGCCTAATGAACTGCCTAATTGCCTGTCTAATTACCTACCTACCTAATTGCCTGCCTCATTGCCTGCCAAATTACCTGCCAAAATGCCTGCCTGCCTAATTAACTGCTTTATTGCCTGTCTAATTGCCTTCGTAATCATCTGCCTAATTGCCTGCCTAATTAACTGCCTAATTGCCTGCCTAATAAGCTGATTTATTGCCTGCTAATTAAATGCCTAATTGCCTGCCTAATTATCTGCCTAATTTCCTGCCTTATTGCCTGCCTAATTGCCTGCCTAATTGCCTTCTAAATTGCCCGCCTAATTAACTGCTTAATTGCCTGCCTAATTAACTGCCTAATTAACTGCTTTATTGCCTGCTAATTAAATGCCTAATTGCCTGCCTAATTATCTGCCTAATTGCATGCCTAATTGCCAGCCCACTTGCCTGCCGAATTATCTGCCTAATTGCCTGCCTCATTGCCTGCCTAATTGCCTGCCTAATTAACTGCCTAATTGCCTGCTTCATTGCCTGCCTAATTGCCTGCCTAATTAACTGCCTAATTGCTTGCCTAATTGCCTGCATTATTGCCTGCCAATATGCCTGCCTATCTAATTGCCTGCTTAATTGCCTGCCTAATTGCCTGACTAATTACCTACCTGCCTAATTGTCTGCCTGTCTAATTGCCTGCTTAATAGCTTGACTAATTACTTGCCTTATTTATTTACCTGCTTAATTGACTGCCTGTCTAATTAACTGCCTAATTGCCTGCCTACCTAATTGCGTGCCTAATTGCCTGACTGTGTAATTGACTGCCTAATTGCCTGCCTAATTGCCTGCCTAATTGCGTGCCTAATTGCCTGCCTTATTACATGCCAAATTGCCTGCCTGCTTAATTTACTTCTTAATTTCCTGCCTAATTGCCTGCCTACCTAATTGCCTGCCTAATTGCTTGCCTAATAACCTGCCTAATTGCCTGCCTAATTTCCTGCCTAATTGCTTGCCTATTTAACTGCCTAATGGCATGCCATATTGCTTGATTGCCTAATTACCTGCCTAATTGCCTGCCTAATTGCATGCCTGACTAACTGCCTATTTGTCTGCCTAATTGCTTGCCTAATTGCCTGCCTTATTGCCTGCCTGCCAAATTGCCTGCCTATCTAATTGCCTGCTTAATTGCCTGCCTAATTGCCTGACTAATTACCTACCTGCCTAATTGTCTGCCTGTCTAATTGCCTGCTTAATAGCCTGACTAATATCCTGCCTAATTTATTTACCTGCCTAATTGCCTGCCTGTCTAATCAACTGCCTAATTGCCTGCCTACCTAATTGCGTGCCTAATTACCTGACTGTTTAATTGACTGCCTAATTGCTTGCCTAATATCCTAACTAATTGCCTGCCTAATTGATGCCTAATTTCCTGCCTGATTGCCTGCCTTATTCTCTGCCTAATTATCTGCCTTATTGCCTGCCTAATTGCCTGCCTAATTGCCTGCCTTATTCTCTGCCTAATTATCTGCCTATTTGCCTGCCTAATTAACTGCCTAATTGCCTGCCATATTTCTTGATTGCCTAATTACCTGCCGAAGTGCCTGCCTTATTGCCTGCCTAATTGCCTGCCTGACTAACTGCCTATTTGTCTGCCTAATTGCCTGCCAAATTGCCTGCCTATCCAATTGCCTGCCTGCCAAATTGTCTGCCTGTCTAATTGCCTGCTTAATAGCCTGACTAATTGCCTGCCTAATTTATTTTCCTGCCTAATTGCCTGCCTGTCTAATAAACTGCCTAATTGCCTGCCTACCTAATTGCGTGCCTAATTACCTGACTGTTTAATTGACTGCCTAATTGCTTGCCTAATAGCCTAACTAATTGCCTGCCTAATTGATGCCTAATTTCCTGCCTGATTGCCTGCCTGCCTTATTGCCTGCCTAATTCTCTGCCTAATTGATTGCCTAATTACCTGCATAATTAACTGCCTAATTTCCTGCCCTATAAACTGCCTAATTGCCTGCCTAATTGCCAGCTAATTGCCTGCCTAATTGCCTGCCTTATTACATGCCAAATTGCCTGCCTAATTAACTTCTTAATTGCCTGCCTAATTGCCTGCCTTCCTAATTGCCTGCCTAATTGCTTGCCTAATTACCTTCTTAATTGCCTGCCTAATTGCTTGCCTTATTAACTGCCTAATGGCCTGCCTACTTAACTGCCTAATTGACTGCCTTATTGACTGCCTAATTAACTTTCTAAATGCCTACCTAATTGCCTGCCAAATTGCCTGTCAATTGCCTGCCTTTTTGCCTTCCTTATTAACTGCCTAATTGCCTACCTGCCTAATTGCCTGCATGCCTAATTGCCTGCCTGCCTAATTGCCTGCCTAATTGTTTGCTTAATTAACTGTTTAATTGCAAAATCCATATAACTGCCTAAATAGCTGCCTAATTGTCCGTCTCTTTGCCTGCCTAATTGCCTGCAAAGTTACCTGCCAAATTGCCTGCCTGCTTAATTAACTGCTTAATTGTCTGCCTAATTGCCTGCCTAAGTGCCTTCCTGCCTAATTGCTTGCCTAATTAACTGCCTAATTGCATGCTTAATTGCCTGCTTAATTGCCTGCTTAATTGCCTGCCTAATTAGCTGCGTAATTGCTTGCCTGATTTACTGCCTTATTGCCTGCCTAATTGCCTGCGTAATCATCTGTCTAATTGCCTGCCTATTTAACTTACTAACTGCCTTATTGCCTGCCTAATTGCCTACCCAACTGCCTACATAATTGCCTGACTTATTAACTGCCTAATTGCCTGCCTATTTTCCTGCTTAATTAACTGCCTAATTTACTGCCTTATTGCCTGCCTAATTGCCTGCGTATTCATCTGTCTAATTGCCTGCCTAATTAACTTACTAACTGCCTTATTGCCTGCCTAATTGCCTACCCAACTGCCTACATAATTGCCTGACTTATTAACTGCCTAATTGCCTGCCTATTTGCCTGCTTAATTAACTGCCTAATTGCCTGCCTAATTGCCTGCCTAATTGCCTGCCTGCCTAATTGCTTGCCTAATTA
This sequence comes from Bacillus rossius redtenbacheri, assembly GCF_032445375.1. Classification (NCBI taxonomy): domain Eukaryota; kingdom Metazoa; phylum Arthropoda; class Insecta; order Phasmatodea; family Bacillidae; genus Bacillus; species Bacillus rossius. The sequence continues at coordinate 70,983 of NW_026962316.1, forward strand.
ACTGCCTAATTGCCTTCCTAATTAACTGCCTAATAGCCTGCCTCATTGCCTGCCTAATTAACTGCCTAATTGCCTGCTTAATTGCCTCCCTTATTATCTGCCTGACTAATTGCTTGCCTAATTAACTGCCTTATTGCCTGCCGAATTGCCTGCCTAATTGCCTGCCTAATAAACTGCATTATTGCCTGCCTAATTGCCTGCCTAATTACCTCCTGAATTACCTTTCTTATTGCCTGCCTAATTATCTGCCTATTTGCCTGCCTAATTACCTGCCTAAATGCCTGCCATATTGCTTGATTAACTAATTGACTGCATAATTGCCTGCCTAATTGACTGCCTAATTGCCCGCCTAATTGCCTGCCAAATTTTCTGCCTAATTGCCTGCTTAATTATCTGCCTAATTGCCTGCCTAATTTCCTGCCTAATTGCCTGCCTAATTACCTGCTAAATTGCCTGCCTGCCTAATTAACTGCTTAATTGCCTGCCTTATTAACTGCCTTATTAACTGCTTCATTGCCTGCTAATTAAATGCCTAATAGCCTACCTAATTAACTGCCCAATTGCCTGCCTTATTGCCAGCCTAATTGCCTGCCTAATTGCTTCCAAATTTTCTGCCTAATTGCCTGCCTTATTAACTGCCTAATTGCCTGCCTAATTACCTGCTAAATTGCCTGCCTGGCTTATAAACTGCTTAATTGCCTGCCTGATTAACTGCCTAATTAACTGCTTTATTGCCTGCTAATTAAATGCCTAATTGCCTGCCTAAGTAAATGCCTAATTGCCTTCTTAATTACTGCCTAACTGCCTGCCTATTTGCCTGCCTAATTTACTGCCTAATTAAATGCCTAATTGCCTGCCGAATTAATTGCCTAATTACTTGCTTATTGATTGGCTAATTGCCTGCATAATTGCCTTCCTAATTTCCTGCTTAATTGTCTGGCATTTTGCCTGTCAAATTCCCTGCCTGCCTAATTAAACGCCTAATTGCCTGACTGCCTAATTGCGTGACTGCCTAATTGCCTGCCTACCTAATTGCGTGCCTAATTGCTTGCCTGTTTAATTGACTGCCTAATTGCCTGCCTAATTGCTTACCCAATCAACTGCCTTATTGCCTGCCTAATTACCTGCTAAATTGCCTGCCTGCCTAATTAAATGCCTAATTGCCTGCCTAATTGTCTGCCTAATTGCCTGCCTAATTGCTTGCCTAATAAACTGCCTTATTGCCTGCCTAATTGCCTGCCTAATTACCTTTCTTATTGCCTGCTAATTATCTGCCTATTTGCCTGCCTAATTACCTGCCTAAATGCCTGCCATATTGCTTGATTGCCTAATTGACTGCCTAATTGCCTGCCTAATTGACTGCCCAATTGCTTGCCTAATTAACTGCCTAATTGCCTGCCAAATTTTTTGCCTAATTGTCCACTTAATTATCTGACTAATTGCTTGCCTAATTGCCTGCCTAATTGCCTGCCTAATTGCCTGACTAATTGCTTGCCTAATTGCCTGCCTAATTACCTGCTAAATTACCTGCCTGCCTAATGAACTGCCTAATTGCCTGTCTAATTACCTACCTACCTAATTGCCTGCCTCATTGCCTGCCAAATTACCTGCCAAATTGCCTGCCTGCCTAATTAACTGCTTTATTGCCTGTCTAATTGCCTGCGTAATCATCTGCCTAATTGCCTGCCTAATTAACTGCCTAATTGCCTGCCTAATTAGCTGATTTATTGCCTGCTAATTAAATGCCTAATTGCCTGTCTAATTATCTGCCTAATTTCCTGCCTTATTGCCTGCCTAATTGCCTGCCTAATTGCCTTCTAAATTGCCCGCCTAATTAACTGCTTAATTGCCTGCCTAATTAACTGCCTAATTAACTGCTTTATTGACTGCTAATTAAATGCCTAATTGCCTGCCTAATTATCTGCCTAATTGCATGCCTAATTGCCAGCCCACTTGCCTGCCGAATTATCTGCCTAATTGCCTGCCTCATTGCCTGCCTAATTGCCTGCCTAATTAACTGCCTAATTGCCTGCTTCATTGCCTGCCTAATTGCCTGCCTAATTAACTGCCTAATTGCTTGCCTAATTGCCTGCATTATTGCCTGCCAATATGCCTGCCTATCTAATTGCCTGCTTAATTGCCTGCCTAATTGCCTGACTAATTACCTACCTGCGTAATTGTCTGCCTGTCTAATTGCCTGCTTAATAGCTTGACTAATTACTTGCCTTATTTATTTACCTGCTTAATTGACTGCCTGTCTAATTAACTGCCTAATTGCCTGCCTACCTAATTGCGTGCCTAATTGCCTGACTGTGTAATTGACTGCCTAATTGCCTGCCAAATTGCCTGCCTAATTGCGTGCCTAATTGCCTGCCTTATTACATGCCAAATTGCCTGCCTGCTTAATTTACTTCTTAATTTCCTGCCTAATTGCCTGCCTGCCTAATTGCCTGCCTACCTAATTGCCTGCCTAATTGCTTGCCTAATAACCTGCCTAATTGCCTGCCTAATTTCCTGCCTAATTGCTTGCCTAATTAACTGCCTAATGGCATGCCATATTGCTTGATTGCCTAATTACCTGCCTAATTGCCTGCCTAATTGCCTGCCTGACTAACTGCCTATTTGTCTGCCTAATTGCTTGCCTAATTGCCTGCCTTATTGCCTGCCTGCCAAATTGCCTGCCTATCTAATTGCCTGCTTAATTGCCTGCCTAATTGCCTGACTAATTACCTACCTGCCTAATTGTCTGCCTGTCTAATTGCCTGCTTAATAGCCTGACTAATATCCTGCCTAATTTATTTACCTGCCTAATTGCCTGCCTGTCTAATCAACTGCCTAATTGCCTGCCTAACTAATTGCGTGCCTAATTACCTGACTGTTTAATTGACTGCCTAATTGCTTGCCTAATAGCCTAACTAATTGCCTGCCTAATTGATGCCTAATTTCCTGCCTGATTGCCTGCCTTATTCTCTGCCTAATTATCTGCCTTATTGCCTGCCTAATTGCCTGCCTAATTGCCTGCCTTATTCTCTGCCTAATTATCTGCCTATTTGCCTGCCTAATTAACTGCCTAATTGCCTGCCATATTTCTTGATTGCCTAATTACCTGCCGAAGTGCCTGATTATTGCCTGCCTAATTGCCTGCCTGACTAACTGCCTATTTGTCTGCCTAATTGCCTGCCAAATTGCCTGCCTATCCAATTGCCTGCCTGCCAAATTGCCTGCCTATCTAATTGCCTGCTTAATTGCCTGACTAATTGCCTGACTAACAACCTACCTGCCTAATTGTCTGCCTGTCTAATTGCCTGCTTAATAGCCTGACTAATTGCCTGCCTAATTTATTTACCTGCCTAATTGCCTGCCTGTCTAATAAACTGCCTAATTGCCTGCCTACCTAATTGCGTGCCTAATTACCTGACTGTTTAATTGACTGCCTAATTGCTTGCCTAATAGCCTAACTAATTGCCTGCCTAATTGATGCCTAATTTCCTGCCTGGTTGCCTGCCTGCCTTATTGCCTGCCTAATTGATTGCCTAATTACCTGCATAATTAACTGCCTAATTGCCTGCCCTATAAACTGCCTAATTGCCTGCCTAATTGCCAGCTAACTGCCTGCCTAATTGCCTGCCTTCCTAATTGCCTGCCTAATTGCTTGCCTAATTACCTTCTTAATTGCCTGCCTAATTGCTTGCCTTATTAACTGCCTAATGGCCTGCCTACTTAACTGCCTAATTGACTGCCTTATTGACTGCCTAATTAACTTTCTAAATGCCTACCTAATTGCCTGCCAAATTGCCTGTCAATTGCCTGCCTTTTTGCCTTCCTTATTAACTGCCTAATTGCCTACCTGCCTAATTGCCTGCATGCCTAATTGCCTGCCTGCCTAATTGCCTGCCTAATTGTTTGCTTAATTAACTGTTTAATTGCAAAATCCATATAACTGCCTAAATAGCTGCCTAATTGCCTGTCTCATTGCCTGCCTAATTGCCTGCAAAGTTACCTGCCAAATTGCCTGCCTGCTTAATTAACTGCTTAATTGTCTGCCTAATTGCCTGCCTAAGTGCCTTCCTGCCTAATTGCTTGCCTAATTAACTGCCTAATTGCATGCTTAATTGCCTGCTTAATTGCCTGCTTAATTGCCTGCCTAATTAGCTGCGTAATTGCTTGCCTGATTTACTGCCTTATTGCCTGCCTAATTGCCTGCGTAATCATCTGTCTAATTGCCTGCCTAATTAACTTACTAACTGCCTTATTGCCTGCCTAATTGCCTACCCAACTGCCTACATAATTGCCTGACTTATTAACTGCCTAATTGCCTGCCTATTTTCCTGCTTAATTAACTGCCTAATTTACTGCCTTATTGCCTGCCTAATTGCCTGCGTAATCATCTGTCTAATTGCCTGCCTAATTAACTTACTAACTGCCTTATTGCCTGCCTAATTGCCTACCCAACTGCCTACATAATTGCCTGACTTATTAACTGCCTAATTGCCTGCCTATTTGCCTGCTTAATTAACTGCCTAATTGCCTGCCTAATTGCCTGCCTAATTGCCTGCCTGCCTAATTGCTTGCCTAATTAACTGCCTAATTGCCTTCCTAATTAACTGCCTAATAGCCTGCCTCATTGCCTGCCTAATTAACTGCCTAATTGCCTGCTTAATTGCCTCCCTTATTATCTGCCTGCCTAATTGCTTGCCTAATTAACTGCCCTATTGCCTGCCGAATTGCCTGCCTAATTGCCTGCCTAATAAACTGCATTATTGCCTGCCTAATTGCCTGCCTAATTACCTCCTGAATTACCTTTCTTATTGCCTGCCTAATTATCTGCCTATTTGCCTGCCTAATTATCTGCCTAAATGCCTGCCATATTGCTTGATTAACTAATTGACTGCATAATTGCCTGCCTAATTGACTGCCTAATTGCCCGCCTAATTGCCTGCCAAATTTTCTGCCTAATTGCCTGCTTAATTATCTGCCTAATTGCCTGCCTAATTGCCTGCCTAATTGCCTGCCTAATTACCTGCTAAATTGCCTGCCTGCCTAATTAACTGCTTAATTGCCTGCCTTATTAACTGCCTTATTAACTGCTTCATTGCCTGCTAATTAAATGCCTAATTGCCTGCCTAATTAAATGCCTAATTGCCTGCCTAATTATCTGCCTATTTGCATGCCTAATTAACTGCCTAATTGCCTGCCTTATTGCCTGCATGCCAAATTGCCTGCCTATCTAATTGCCTGCCTTATTACCTGCCCAATTGCCTGCTTGCCTAATTAACTGCTTAATTGCCTGCCTAATTGCCTGCCTGTCTAATTACATTATTAATTGCCTGCCTTATTGCGGGCCTAATTAACTGCTTCATTGCCTGCCTATTTATCTAACTAATTGCTTGCCTAATTACCTGCATAATTGCCTGCCTAATTAACTACCTAATTGCCTGCCTATTTGCTTGACTAATTAACTACCTAATTGCCTGCCTTATTGCCTGCCTAATTATGTGCTTAATTATCTGCTTAATTGCCTGCATAATTGCCTGCCTAATTGCCTGCTTAATTGCTTTCCTTATTGCCTGCCTTATTACCTGCCAAATTGCATGCCTGCCTAATTAACTGCTTAATTGCCTCCCTTATTATCTGCCTGCCTAATTGCCTGCCTGCTTAATTGCTTGCCTAATTAATTGCCTAATTGCCTGCTTAATTGCCTGCCTAATTGCCTGCCTAATTGCCTGGCTAATTAGTTGCCTGCCTATTTGCCTGCCTTATTGCCTGCCACATTTCCTGCCTAATCATCTGCCTAATTAACTTCCTAATTGCCTGCCTAATTGGCTGTCAATATGCCTGCCTATTTGCCTGCCTTATTGCCTTCCTAATTGCCTGCCTAATTGCCTGCCTAATTAACTGCCTTATTGCCTGCCTAACTGCCTACCCAACTGCCTACCTAATTGCCTGACTTATTAACTGCCTAATTGCCTGCCTATTTGCCTGCTTAATTGCCTGTCTAATTAACTGCCTTATTGCCTGCCCAATTGCCTGCTTAATTGCCTACCGAATGGCCTGCCAAATTGCCTACCTGTCTAAATGCCTGCTTAATTGCCTGACTTATTGCCTGCCTTATTAAATGCCTAATTGCCTGCCTAATTACCTGCTAAATTGCCTGCCTGGCTTATAAACTGCTTAATTGCCTGCCTAATTAACTGCCTAATTTACTGCTTTATTGCCTGCTAATTAAATGCCTAATTGCCTGCCTAAGTAAATGCCTAATTGCCTTCTTAATTACTGCCTAACTGCCTTCCTATTTGCCTGCCTAATTTACTGCCTAATTAAATGCCTAATTGCCTGCCTAAGTAAATGCCTAATTGCCTTCTTAATTACTGCCTAACTGCCTGCCTATTTGCTTGCCTAATTGCCTGCCTAATTACCTGCTAAATTGCCTGCCTGCCTAATGAACTGCCTAATTGCCTGTCTAATTACCTACCTACCTAATTGCCTGCCTCATTGCCTGCCAAATTACCTGCCAAATTGCCTGCCTGCCTAATTAACTGCTTTATTGCCTGTCTAATTGCCTGCGTAATCATCTGCCTAATTGCCTGCCTAATTAACTGCCTAATTGCCTGCCTAATTAGCTGATTTATTGCCTGCTAATTAAATGCCTAATTGCCTGCCTAATTATCTGCCTAATTTCCTGCCTTATTGCCTGCCTAATTGCCTTCTAAATTGCCCGCCTAATTAACTGCTTAATTGCCTGCCTAATTAACTGCCTAATTAACTGCTTTATTGCCTGCTAATTAAATGCCTAATTGCCTGCCTAATTATCTGCCTAATTGCATGCCTAATTGCCAGCCCACTTGCCTGCCGAATTATCTGCCTAATTGCCTGCCTCATTGCCTGCCTAATTGCCTGCCTAATTAACTGCCTAATTGCCTGCTTCATTGCCTGCCTAATTGCCTGCCTAATTAACTGCCTAATTGCTTGCCTAATTGCCTGCATTATTGCCTGCCAATATGCCTGCCTATCTAATTGCCTGCTTAATTGCCTGCCTAATTGCCTGACTAATTACCTACCTGCGTAATTGTCTGCCTGTCTAATTGCCTGCTTAATAGCTTGACTAATTACTTGCCTTATTTATTTACCTGCTTAATTGACTGCCTGTCTAATTAACTGCCTAATTGCCTGCCTACCTAATTGCGTGCCTAATTGCCTGACTGTGTAATTGACTGCCTAATTGCCTGCCAAATTGCCTGCCTAATTGCGTGCCTAATTGCCTGCCTTATTACATGCCAAATTGCCTGCCTGCTTAATTTACTTCTTAATTTCCTGCCTAATTGCCTGCCTGCCTAATTGCCTGCCTAATTGCTTGCCTAATAACCTGCTTAATTGCCTGCCTAATTTCCTGCCTAATTGCTTGCCTAATTAACTGCCTAATGGCATGCCATATTGCTTGATTGCCTAATTACCTGCCTAATTGCCTGCCTAATTGCCTGCCTGACTAACTGCCTATTTGTCTGCCTAATTGCTTGCCTAATTGCCTGCCTTATTGCCTGCCTGCCAAATTGCCTGCCTATCTAATTGCCTGCTTAATTGCCTGCCTAATTGCCTGACTAATTACCTACCTGCCTAATTGTCTGCCTGTCTAATTGCCTGCTTAATAGCCTGACTAATATCCTGCCTAATTTATTTACCTGCCTAATTGCCTGCCTGTCTAATCAACTGCCTAATTGCCTGCCTACCTAATTGCGTGCCTAATTACCTGACTGTTTAATTGACTGCCTAATTGCTTGCCTAATAGCCTAACTAATTGCCTGCCTAATTGATGCCTAATTTCCTGCCTGATTGCCTGCCTTATTCTCTGCCTAATTATCTGCCTTATTGCCTGCCTAATTGCCTGCCTAATTGCCTGCCTTATTCTCTGCCTAATTATCTGCCTATTTGCCTGCCTAATTAAATGCCTAATTGCCTGCCATATTTCTTGATTGCCTAATTACCTGCCGAAGTGCCTGATTATTGCCTGCCTAATTGCCTGCCTGACTAACTGCCTATTTGTCTGCCTAATTGCCTGCCAAATTGCCTGCCTATCCAATTGCCTGCCTGCCAAATTGCCTGCCTATCTAATTGCCTGCTTAATTGCCTGACTAATTGCCTGACTAACAACCTACCTGCCTAATTGTCTGCCTGTCTAATTGCCTGCTTAATAGCCTGACTAATTGCCTGCCTAATTTATTTACCTGCCTAATTGCCTGCCTGTCTAATAAACTGCCTAATTGCCTGCCTACCTAATTGCGTGCCTAATTACCTGACTGTTTAATTGACTGCCTAATTGCTTGCCTAATAGCCTAACTAATTGCCTGCCTAATTGATGCCTAATTTCCTGCCTGATTGCCTGCCTGCCTTATTGCCTGCCTAATTCTCTGCCTAATTGATTGCCTAATTACCTGCATAATTAACTGCCTAATTGCCTGCCCTATAAACTGCCTAATTGCCTGCCTAATTGCCAGCTAATTGCCTGCCTAATTGCCTGCCTTCCTAATTGCCTGCCTAATTGCTTGCCTAATTACCTTCTTAATTGCCTGCCTAATTGCTTGCCTTATTAACTGCCTAATGGCCTGCCTACTTAACTGCCTAATTGACTGCCTTATTGACTGCCTAATTAACTTTCTAAATGCCTACCTAATTGCCTGCCAAATTGCCTGTCAATTGCCTGCCTTTTTGCCTTCCTTATTAACTGCCTAATTGCCTACTTGCCTAATTGCCTGCATGCCTAATTGCCTGCCTGCCTAATTGCCTGCCTAATTGTTTGCTTAATTAACTGTTTAATTGCAAAATCCATATAACTGCCTAAATAGCTGCCTAATTGCCTGTCTCATTGCCTGCATAATTGCCTGCAAAGTTACCTGCCAAATTGCCTGCCTGCTTAATTAACTGCTTAATTGTCTGCCTAATTGCCTGCCTAAGTGCCTTCCTGCCTAATTGCTTGCCTAATTAACTGCCTAATTGCATGCTTAATTGCCTGCTTAATTGCCTGCTTAATTGCCTGCCTAATTAGCTGTGTAATTGCTTGCCTGATTTACTGCCTTATTGCCTGCCTAATTGCCTGCGTAATCATCTGTCTAATTGCCTGCCTAATTAACTTACTAACTGCCTTATTGCCTGCCTAATTGCCTACCCAACTGCCTACATAATTGCCTGACTTATTAACTGCCTAATTGCCTGCCTATTTTCCTGCTTAATTAACTGCCTAATTTACTGCCTTATTGCCTGCCTAATTGCCTGCGTAATCATCTGTCTAATTGCCTGCCTAATTAACTTACTAACTGCCTTATTGCCTGCCTAATTGCCTACCCAACTGCCTACATAATTGCCTGACTTATTAACTGCCTAATTGCCTGCCTATTTGCCTGCTTAATTAACTGCCTAATTGCCTGCATAATTGCCTGCCTAATTGCCTGCCTGCCTAATTGCTTGCCTAATTAACTGCCTAATTGCCTTCCTAATTAACTGCCTAATAGCCTGCCTCATTGCCTGCCTAATTAACTGCCTAATTGCCTGCTTAATTGCCTCCCTTATTATCTGCCTGCCTAATTGCTTGCCTAATTAACTGCCCTATTGCCTGCCGAATTGCCTGCCTAATTGCCTGCCTAATAAAATGCATTATTGCCTGCCTAATTGCCTGCCTAATTACCTCCTGAATTACCTTTCTTATTGCCTGCCTAATTATCTGCCTATTTGCCTGCCTAATTACCTGCCTAAATGCCTGCCATATTGCTTGATTAACTAATTGACTGCATAATTGCCTGCCTAATTGACTGCCTAATTGCCCGCCTAATTGCCTGCCAAATTTTCTGCCTAATTGCCTGCTTAATTATCTGCCTAATTGCCTGCCTAATTTCCTGCCTAATTGTCTGCCTAATTACCTGCTAAATTGCCTGCCTGCCTAATTAACTGCTTAATTGCCTGCCTTATTAACTGCCTTATTAACTGCTTCATTGCCTGCTAATTAAATGCCTAATTGCCTGCCTAATTATCTGCCTAATTTCCTGCCTAATTGCCTGCCTAATGCCTGCCTAATTACCTGCTAAATTGCCTGCCTAATCAACTGCTTAATTGCCTGCCTAATTAACTGATTTATTGCCTGCTAATTAAATGCCTAATTGCCTGCCTAATTAAATGCCTAATTGCCTGCCTAATTATCTGCCTATTTGCATGCCTAATTAACTGCCTAATTGCCTGCCTTATTGCCTGCATGCCAAATTGCCTGCCTATCTAATTGCCTGCCTTATTACCTGCCCAATTGCCTGCTTGCCTAATTAACTGCTTAATTGCCTGCCTAATTGCCTGCCTGTCTAATTACATTATTAATTGCCTGCCTTATTGCGGGCCTAATTAA